>NC_048292.1:12505427-12760427 GCF_009762535.1 Notolabrus celidotus
AACTGCAATACATTGAGAATCCGCTTGAGGCTGGCTGCAGAAACACCGGAAACCACATAGACATGAATAGGAAAAAGACGATCTTTACAGCATTAATAAACATGTTTACAGCCTGGTTCAAAAAACGGCTTGGCCCTACGTAGCTAATCTCTCTAATGGCACACACTGTACAGGGGGGTGAATTTTTTTCTAACGTGACGGTTCAGAAGATATTAAGATTCTGAGTTTTTCCCCAAATAAGGACATGACTGACTTCACTCCAGGGAACACACAGCTGTTGGCTAAGAGGCTCACACTACGTCACACTCTGCCTGGTTGAGTTCCACATTTCCAATATGGCTGCCACCATCGATTGGCTTCAAAACAGCTCTCAGGAACAGATGGGTGACGTCACGGATACTACGTCCATATTTCATAGTCTATGCCCCTCCCCTGCTCCCCTCGGAGCTCCTCCAAAACGACGCCCCCGCTCACATGCACGAGCGCAGCTGATTCACGGCCATATGTTCGTGACTGATTCAAAACCGGTCCTCGTGAAAGTTAAAAACACAAACAAACATGGCTATTGTTAGTACTCACAACTCACAGCGAGCGGGAGAGAGGAGAGACGAGGAGAAGTTCTTCATTCATTCAAACATTGATTGCTGCTTTGTTGGTTGGCGTGATCACGGCCGACAGACTCTGATCCGGACTACAGTCCTGAGCAAAGCACCTCATCGGGTCAGAGGGGACAGGCCCGAGGCCTCGAGGCGTTGAGTGAGAGGAGCAGTCAGTAGAGTCAGGGGAAGCAGAGGCAGGGGACAGGGACTCGGAGTGCACGCCGGGGAAATGTATGCGCAGGAGGCGGGCAGAACAGCAGGACAGGATTTGATTGGTTTCATAAATTGGACCCTAAAGGCGGTGGTTGGTGTTTTCCCAGGTTTACTCCGGCTATAAATAGAAGCTTTTTTTCACTCTTTTTTAAGAACACATTATGTAATGATTGCCATCGGGACATAAAGATCATTTTAACCAGTATCACAAAAAGTGTATCTAAATCTGATTACCAACCCCAGCTTTAAACCCAGAGCAAAATAAAACTGGATTAAACTGAACATGTTTACTTCCTTGTGTGGCAGCAGATTTTTTTTTTATTCACAAAAACTTTTCTAATACTTCAGAGATAATTAAGGGAATTTTTTTTCTCATGTAAACTGAATTCGCTTCAGTATATTACGTCTGTTTTTTTGTTTGAGTCATTTATGTAGCTCAGAACAAAGGAAGGAAGCAGGATGTTTTACAGATTTTCACCACATTTAGAGCATCAATCTAATATTCCAAAGCATTTTTTACCACTTGAGTAGTGCAGTTACTTGTAACTCATTGGATCTCATATATACATCAAAGATTTATCTGCGTTTGGCTACTCAAGGCTGATATTTTGGCCTCAAAGATTTGCATTTCACAGGATTAAAAATGAAAGAACTTATAAATAATCAACATACAGTAAGAGGTTGCGTGTTCAAGGCTGGACTATATTTTCCTTGTCATTAAAAGCTAATGCTAACTGTCGCTGTCTTCTTCTACTCCCTCACAGCCGGAGGAGAGCTCGACTCTGCGTCCACCAGCGGCCTCCACAGTCCAGAGGTGAGGGCTCGCCTAGAGAGCGGGCCCTGCGCCGCAGCTCACTCCCCGCTGGCCGAACGCAACGGCTTCCTGCAGCTCCGTCTCCACGGATATCAGGCCAGCTTCTTGATGTCCACAATGCGCAACCTGGCCAACTTCCTAGAGGACGACTCTGCGCCGCAGGTGCTGCCCATGGAGATCAGCGTCAGAGACACGCACATCAACTTAAAGGTGAGGATCCAGGAGGTTTGGGTGTCATTTTTTCTCTCCTACATATTTCAAGGTTAAGATGATGTTGTAGCAGATTTGTTTGCTTGCATGGTTCCAGCAGGATATTTGTCCTAGCTGTAATAGAGCCATAAGTCAATGCCAAATTGTGCAGCAGCTTCTACAACCAAGTGAAATATTTTGAGCCATGGCCTAATTGGAATTTAGATTTGAACTGAATATTTAATAACATAGAAAGGCCTCCCCGATGTCTCATTGGTCGTCCCAACTGATGTGGAAACCTGGATGTGCATAATTTCTTTCTCTCTCTATCACACACGCTCACACACATTTAAAACTGCCACACTCAACATCTGCTGTGTCATCTGCAGGACGACGGCCCCCGCGACAACCCGTCCGACTCGGAGCCCTCTCCGATCACGCTGCATGTGGACAGCCTCATCATCCACAGGAAAGACGACGGCTCCTTCTCTGTGGGAGGTAAACAAACAAACGCACACGTTTTCATCCGCCAGATATCTCCACCTCCACTTGAGCGCTGATTCACTGCGGTTATATAACACGTCCTTTGAAATGCGTTTACGTCCACGCTCTGTACATCCACACCCCCAAATAAACCTGCATTGTCTATTTTTCTTTTGTCTCCTCACAGTGGACACAGCAGTGGATGATAAAGCCAGGAAAGATGCGGTGATGACTGACAGCACTTTGAGTCCGGTCCCTGAGACTGTTGGCAGCGTCTGCACAGTACCAAAGGGTACACAGACTCCAGCCCTGCCCACTAGCCCCCCTCCATCCAGCAAAGAGAAGGTGAGACGCTCTGAAAGCATCCTGTGTGGGTATCTGGGAGAACAAGCATAAAACGCTGCCTACAACAACAGATTTACTAAAGCACCAAGAATAACAAGCAACCACGCATGTCTTTTTTCTCTTTTCTTCTTCTTCTGGTGTTTTCCTCCTACAAACACTAAATGCTGAACAAGGGGAACTTTTGTTTTTTTACAAATCTTTTGTCAAGTGGTGCCAAATTTAGTTTATCAAGCTATTCCAGTTCTGTTTTCCATGTTGTTTGGAATGGAAGCAGTATTTATAACTTTGTGCTCAAATAAAAGAGTTAGATTTTCATATGAGAACTCCAAGTAATGTTGAATGGTCCTTCACACTTTAGATCACATTGGGATGAGGTGTATTTCTGGTTGTGGTGCAGCCTTGTAAGGTTTAGGCTATGTTCACACTGCAGGCAAAAGTGGCCCAAATCCACAATTTTTTGGGGTCAAGTGACCAGGTCAGATTTTTTAGAGGCAGTGTGAACACTCAAATCTGGCCCAAAATCTGATCCATATGTGGTCCTGAATCAGATACAGATGTGATTTTTTCAATGCGACCTCGGTGTGAAGGGCCAAGGCGGATTTGATGCGCATTTGATACTTTCACGTCACTTTATAGCGACACACGTCACAATTCTGCGCAGTGGTGGCCTTGAAAAAATGGAGGATAGCAACGATGGAGCAAGTCAATGGAGGGACAGTGAGGTCTTGGACCTTATAAATATATGGGGTGACATTACCATACAAGCAAAACTTGAGGGTTCATACCATAACCGGTCTGTGTTTGAAAGTATATCGAAATAACTTGTGAAACAGCTGCATGTAACCTCATTGTTACTGTTCTTGTGCGCATGCGGGGCGGTTCGGAGCAGCAAACAGTTCACGCTGGAATCGGATACAGGTCACATTATAGATGGTAATGTGAACGGGCAAACAAAAAATCAGAATAGAGCATTAAAGGTGACATATCATGCAAAATTGACTTTTTAATGGTTCTCTACCTGAAATATGTTTCCCTGGCATGTCTACAAACCCCCCGAGAATGAAAAGAATCCATTCTGCCCCTGTTTTGATTTCTCCACCTTTCTGTAAATGTGTGTGAAACGAGCCGTTTCAGACTTCCGTGTTTTTGTTACGTAACAACAATATCCAGTCTGTCACGGAGTCAGAGCTCGGAGCTTGTTCAGCCCATAGACTGTATAAAATAATACTGAATCCCCCCTCCGTTTTTCATTACCTGCACAAATGTGTGCTAACAAGGAGCTTAGGAGGGAGGCATGCTAGTTGTAGGCTGTCTTAATAAACACAAAGGTCGGTTTTACTCCCCACGTCTGCAGATTTGAAGATCTAGTGGATGATTTTTATTTATCATGGATAAGTGCTAGCGCTAATTAGCATAGCCACATAGCTACATGTTCGTAGCTGTGTACCAAGACACACGTCTACATACTGATAAATAAAACAACAAGAAACACTAAATCTGTGACCAATCCTTCAGAAAGGTCCTGCTACAGGCGCCTCTCCGTCAGGATCAGATTCTGGATCAGATTCAGAGGGTTGAAGTAACGCAATCTCTGAGCAGCCGTGTATATTCAGCCAACATGTAAACATTAGATCAACGTGCTGGAGAGCCGAGGCACATCCACTTCCGGAGGGGGCGTGGTCAGAGGGAAAACAGAGTGTTCTGAGGACGACTGAAGAAGAGGGTTTTTCAGGCATGCCAAAATCTGATTTCAAAGGTTTTTTTTGAGCATAAACTTTAAAGACATGTTTTGGGGACCTCTTAGATCAATATATATTGATGAAAAAAGCGTGATATGTCACCTTTAAACCCTGCAGTGTGAGCTGTAGAGACATTCTGCCAAAGTCCTGCAAGAGACCCAAAAAATATTGATTTTATTTCTAGGCATGATGCATTTGCAAAGTTTGGTAAGTTTTTAGTAGGGTTGCAAAGGGGTGGAAGTTTTCCGGTAAATTTCCATGGGAAGTTAAGCTTGGGAATTTTGGAAATATTCCAAATTGGAAACTTTCCATGAGAATTTATGGGAATTAACTGGGAATTGAGGGTAATTTGATGGAAAGGTATCATATCCAAGCATAAATATTTGTTTTGTCATAAGCAGACATCCATCCAAAATAATACAATTAAAACAGATTTATTTGTAAGTAGAACTTTATCAAGTGTTAAATATTTTATTGAAAAATAAATTCTTGCATTGAAGAACAAAAACATGAATGTTGAGTTAAATATTACTCATCCCCCTGACCCAACTCATTCAAAAATTAACAAAAATGCAATCTCAACAAAATCCCATTCAAAATGTTAAATGAAGAGAGCCCCTCTCCCTCCAAAAAAAGACCCATATAGGGGGCGTGGTCTTAATAGCCCTGCAGTAAGCAGTGTGCTATGTGCATGTGATTGAGTAATAGCATAGATTTTCAACTGTACTTGCATGAAATCTGGTTGTTTTAGTCAGGATTATGCTAAAATATATTTTCCCCAACTATATTTAGGTTCCCTATTTAGAGCCAACCTTCAATTTAGTAAATTCCTGGTTTATTCCTATGGAAAGTTTCCAACTTTGAAAATTCCTGGAATTTTGCAACCCTAGTTTTGAGGCATGTTTAAGCCACCAAGTACTAGATTAATAGAAGTAGAAGGACAGAGAAGTTACACAATACTGCTCATGTCCTCCGGTCTAAACAGTAAAGCATCACTGGGCGTCAGAACACCTCCTCAAAACCAATGAGCGGCAGGATGTTGAAAAAATGTAACTTCCTGTATTTTTGAGACAAGAGATCAAGTGGATATTTCACCTCACTGCTGTCTTTCGTTGTTTGTATTCAGATGCTGACGGAAGAAAACGAATGTTTGAAACTGGAGCTTTCCCGAGCCAAGATGGCGCTGGCCGAAGCTCAGATGGAGAAAGACTCGCTGCTGCACCGCATGAAGAATCTTAAAGTCAACACCAGCTAGACTCCGATTCTGTCTCTTCACACGAGCCAGCAAGTCTGTCATATCAGCCCTGCTCTAGTCTGGGTTGAGGGTCAGCAACTTAATCAAAGGCAACACCAACAAGTAGAGAAAAAAAAGGGGGGGAGGGGGTATTTCTTCGTCTTAAATGGCTTCACAATAATTCCTTCATAAAGCAATGCAGAGTCGATGTGAAGACTCAGAAATACATGTTTTTGCAGTTTGTTGTCTGTTTTGCGTGCTCCTCTTTGGACAGTGAGAGATCGACACATTTGGAGCGAAGTTGAAAAAAAAAAAGGGAGATGACATTTAGTGGGCCTACGTGTGTGTGTGTATGTGTGTGTGTGTGTGTGCGTGTGTGAGAAAGACAGAGGATCTATGTCCATGGTTGTGCCTACAGAAAACCCCTCCCACACTATCTGTGTTGTGTAAGTAAAACCAGACAGAAGAAAATCACAGATCTTAGATGTTCATTCAATCCTGTAGTCATGAAGAAATACTGAATGTTGCATCTTCAGAAGAATGTCTTAAAAAAAACAAAAAACACAGACTAATTTGCACTGCACTGAAATAATTGTCATTTTAGTGCTTTCATATTCAGAGGGGGGGGCGAGGGGAATCGTGCTCTCGGTCTCCCTCAAGAGTGTGTACAGTGTATATCTAAGAATGTGAACACATGACTATTTTCTTCCGAAACCTTGAATGCTTATGCAGTGTTTCAGTTGAATGTGTGTGTTTGTCGCAGCCAGAACAAGCATTTCATGACATATAGAGGATCAAATTTCTATGTCAGTTTCACGGCTTTGTCAGCAAAATACCCAACAATAATGTCTGTATCCCTTCGCCTATTTTTCTATGTGTAAAAAATTGACTTAAAATGTGCAGCACTTTTAAAACTGAGGCACTGTAAATAAACCCGGAACTGTGACAGAACATGAGTGGGAAATTAAATAAAAGGCACATTGAAGCTGCCTGGCTACATCAATGTGTGTGTGTTTCTGTAAATTTCTAATCTGCAATGTGTAATTTTTTTCATGGATGCTCATTGAACATATCTGCTGCTGTTCCATCCTTCAAACCTGCAGGACGACTTCATGGAAGATGTTCAAAAAACGGCTCAAATTGACTGCTTTGGAACAGCACCAAAGACTAAACAAGGACAGTTCATATGCATTCTGTACTTCAGCTTGGCCCACTTCATTTCAGTACCTAGTTTAAAAAATAAAACTGGTTCCTCTTTCTGTTAGAGACATGAAACACAGTAGTGAGACTTCAAATGAACATGTTTGTATGGGATTACTGTTGGTGGAAAGGATGCATTTTTTAAAATCTGTTTTTTCATCCGTCATAATAGCTCTCCTCCTGCGCGCTCTGGGAAACTCCACCCTCTGAAACCCTGTAGAGGAAGAGGTAGACTCAAAAAGTAATACGTTGTATTTTGTCTGTCAAAGCTGCTGAATTCCTGATAAAAAATAAAAGGGTATTCAATTTACAGTGTGTCGATTTACAGTTTGTGTGTGTGTTCAATGATCTGCATCACCAGATGTATGGAAACTCTCCCAGTGCATTGTGAAAATTGATAAATGTGTCAGAAATGTATTTTCCAAAATATTAATTTAACTTGTTAATCATTTCCCTTAGCAAAAAATGTAGAGCTCTCCATTTAAGTTGATATGCTTTTTATTATGCCTTTTTTTGACAACATATATTTCTTATAACATGTAGGACAACGTGAAGAAGGTTGTTAATCTGATGTATAGTTTTAAACCAATGTAACAAAGAAGATCAGATTTTTATCATAGAGTAAAAACATGGATGTGGTTTAGGAGAGGTCACCGAATATAATCTGATTATTTGGGGTCATTACTTTCATCACATGTAATCTGATTAAGGCTGGAAACGTACCCTGTATACATGTAATCTGATTACTATTTTTTCAATACTCTGATCACATGTAATCTGATTATTAAAGAAAATAGTTCTAAGTACATAATAATAAATAAAAATGTACAGTTTAGTACTCTGATTATGAAATCTGGCTAGATAAGATAACTACTATGATTTCATGTAATCTGATTACTTTGGGGCAAGTGCATTGATTACACATTACCTGGTTTCTTATGGAAAAGTACTTTGAATAAATGTAATCTGATCACCGTGGGGATGAGTTCTTAGATTACCTTTGGAAAGAGCTCTGATTATATGTGACCTGATTACTATTCATTTGATTACTTTGAAGAGATGATATGTACAGGGTTCCCACGCGTTCTGGAAAAACTGGAAAACCTGGAAAACAGTTGACCAGTTTTCCAGTAATGGAAAACACTTGGAAAATGGGAGAAAAAGTAAAATGTCCTGGAAAATCACATATAGTCCTGGAAAATGATTCCAACATGACTGTGTGCGATCTAACAAGGTCAAAAAAACACATCCCCATTCAACATTTGTGGCCTTTTTTGTCATTCAGATCTATTTAGGTCATTTATGCACTGATCCTCTGATTATTATTATTATTTATTTATTTCAGTAAGGCAGCTTCCAGAGTCCTTTGCAGGCTCTTTTGTTTTTTACTTAGCTAATTTGATATTTTTTGAGAAAAGAGAAAGCTGAGATGAGAGTTGCCCATCGTTGTTGCTTGGTTGCACTAATAAAGTGAAGTGCTGTACATCTGCAGTTGCATTATTCTATAATCAATTTGCCATAACTTTTAAGCATGTAAGAGATGATTTCATCGATAGCCATAGACCGCATGTCTTCAATGTAGACTTCCACTGAGAGGAACTTATTAGACTATTTAGGAACTAAATTAGGAACTAAATTTCGACTGTCATACCAGCTTGATCGTCACTGAAAATGTCCTTGAAATGTCCTGGAAAATGATCTCTGGAAAAGAGTGGGAACCCTGTATGTATTCTGATTACTTTTGGTGGACTCCTCTAATCTCAGTGAATCTAATTACTTGAAAATAGTTCTGTAAATAGTACCCCTCCATTCTGCTGTGGTACTTATTTTACACTACTTATATTATGTGTAGACAAGTTTAGCAGAGAGTATCCTAACTTTCTTTCTTTGTACCTTTCTGCACATATGTGTATGTGTGGAGCCGGTGTAAATACATGTGACTTCAGATATTGATAAATATAACAGCTCCTCTCATATTGTTAGTCACATGTGCATAAATCAGTGTCTAATCTTCCAGACTTTGTGAAATATTGCACTGGCATCTAGTTAAACAATTAAAAACAATATTATTTAACTTCAAACTGAGTAGTAAACAACAACGTTGTCACCGTCACTTGTCTTGCCTGCTGTCCCCGCTCTTCACCCATTCTCAGTGCGTGTTTTGTTATGTTCCTCCACGATATTGCTCGTCATGCAAAACAGTTTACCCTGCTTTCATGTAAAACATCTGGAAACTGACTTGCACAAACTCCAGCGGAAATATGAGTTGGTAAATTGCTTTTTTTGCGTCAGACATGTCTTCATCTTGCCAGCCGCTAACAAGGAAGGGAAATTGATGACGAAACTGATGACGTACAGAGGCTGAGGTAAGGTGTTTGGTCAAATTTGCAGGAAAGCTGCGGTGATTGTATAAAATTGTAAGCTCGGGGGCGCTGGTGGCCTAGCGGTCTAAGCGCCCCACATACAGAGGCCACAGTCCTCGTTGCAGGGGTCGCCGGTTCGATTCACGACCGGTCGACCATTTCCTGCATGTCTTCCCCCACTCTCTGCTCCCCACATTTCCTGTCTCTCTTCAGTTGTCCTTTGTAAGAAAGGCAAAAAGCCCAAAAAGAAATATAATTAAAATTGTAAGGCTGCACAGAAATCGCGCTGATTGGTTGAATTTGCGTTGATTGTTGCAATCACAGTATCGTATCTTCCTGGAGGGACTGCTAAATGGTGTGATTCATGTTATGCTTAAAACACGTGAATAATCATAGTTCTTAATTCAACTGCTTCTGTGCTCTGCAGCTCGTTGAAATGGGGCTGTAAAATTATGGTGGGGGGCATGGCCATCCCTGGCCACCATTAAGATCTGCCTCTGTAGAACAGTAGCTATATAATCATCATGTGGTCAAACATGTTCATAAATCAGTTGTAAGTTTTTATAGAAACTCATCTAGGTTGTGATTTCAATGAAAAACTAAAGAAGAAGTCTTGAAGTCAGGTCTGCCATATATAGAGACATACTTTTGAGATGTGAGTGCAGCCTTAAATGAGCTGCAGTGAACCTCTGCAGGAGTGTGTTCGGACTACGTGCACATAAATGGTCATGACATTTTATGGCTGGAGCAGTGCAGTGAGTCATTGAGGGGCATTAAGTGTGTGAGTGTGCATGTGTGCATGTGTGAGGGACAAAGTTTGTGTTATGCTGCTGTGGACATGAAAGGCCTGTTTACATACTGTAGCACAACGTTTATGTGATGGTGGTACACATTCATTTCTGTACTACACGGGTTTGTCTGTACATGTGTAGGGTATCAGGGGGAATGTACAGCTGGAATGAGGGGGATATGAACGCAGAGGGAGGCATCAGGTTGTGTTTTGGATCAACAGAGAGCCCAGAAACAGCATCCAACATCTTAATTAAGGCCTTTTACAATATATATATATATATTTTTTTTTTAAGTTATGTTTTGGGGCATGTTTGCCTTTAATGTTAGGACAGCTGAAGAGAGACAGGAAATGTGGGGAGTAGAGAGTGGGGGAGGACCATAGACTGCAAGGGGAGGACATGCAGCAACTGGTCGACCAGCCAGGAGTCGAACCGGCAACCTCTGTGACGAGGACTGTAACCTCTATATGTGGGGGTGCTTAGACCACTAGGCCACCAAGGCCCCTAAAACAGATTATTTGATGATGGCTTTGTTCACCAATGGACCCCAAAACTAAAACAGCAAAATATAACTCAGCCATCAGCCAGGTATTTTATTTTAATACTAAACTAGTTGTTCAAAATCTTGGTCAAGGCCCAAGTTGGAGAAAGCCAAAACACCTTCACTCCAAACAGGAAGGGCCTGGTTCAGATTGGAACCCTATATCTTTCCACTGTTGCCACTGTGAGGCAGCAGTGTAGATATAAGTCGACAGGATAGAAAGGTAAATAAATGCTTCTCATTTGTGTTTGTGCACACAGTGGCTGTTTTTGGAACGGCCTGCTACATACTGCGTTTGAAGGTAGTTTGTAGTATGAGTCTTCTGTTCAATCTGTGTTGCAGTACGCTGGGCCAGACGTCACTGAATTTCCGATTTCGGAAAGCGGAAGAAAGCGGAAGTAAACAACAGCCGAGCCATCCACTTATGATTTTAAAAGTTATGAAGTGGTTTATATGGATTTTAATAATTTTCACAGCACCTATAAACTGAGTTCCCCCTGTCAAAAAAACAGAAGAGAAAAGAAAAAGCGGAACGAGAGCTGTGCATTATGGGAAACAGTATGCAGGGTAGACTGGTCTGATGCATAATGTGAAATTTTCCCAAATAAGTACAACATCCAGGGAGTTTTGGCATACTGCAGATTTTGCTCTTGTTGACATACTACATACCACATGCTGAATTTTGGCCAAATCAGTACGTTCTGCTAGTATAGTAGGCAGTTTCGAAAACAGCCATTGTCTTAATTTCACCCCAGTTTGTCCACCCCAATCACAAAAGTCTGTCTCCACCCCTGGAAATAGCAGCTTTAGGTGGGTGGAGCACGTGAAGGCGGCATCTCCAAATTCCAATTAGGCAGCAGTGTAAAGCCATCAGGCAGGTCCCAGCATGTACCAGAGGCTGGGTTGATGGGAGGGGTTGTGTTTGCTTCCCAGGCTGTCAGCATGAAGATGAAATCACTTGAAAAAAAAATCAACTACTGCTTTCATTTTCCATTCACAAAAGACCTGCTATGAAACAAAGGGTGGGTATTCTGGTGTCTGATAAAATTCATTCATTTACAGCAAAGGAGATGGGAGTATTACTCCAGCGTGTGGACTGAACTGCGCATGTGCGGGATTGATAGTGCAAGTTAATGCTCGGGATTTTTGCAACAATGGGCGCTGCAGGGTTCGAGTAAGACTTTTTTAAGAAACAAACAAAGGCATCGACTCCTGTTGGTGTAGTAGCATCGTCATCCACACCCAGACTGTACAGTAAGTCAGTACAGAAAGCCACACTGGATAACAGCGGGGGAAGGTTGTCTCCACCTTCAAAGTAAAGGTTTAAGATCATCTGAAATACATGTTCCACTGTTTGGTATTCCCAGCTGTCTTTTCCCTGACAGACAAAAAAAACAACATTTTGTTAGTTTGTATTAGTTAACAGAACAAGAAGCCTGCTTTAGGGCCCCAGATTAAGCATATGAAGTTATCTTATACTGCTTTGTTGGTAACACAGATACAGCACCATTTTTGGACTTAACTGCTTAAAAGTTTTCAAGTGATAGTCTCACCATGGACTATACATTCTGTTCATTTTAATGGGGCTCTTGTGACTTCTTTAATATTATTTTTCCAGCCTACATTTTGACCATTTATTAAAAAAGATAAACTAAATTCATAATTTGAATTTTGATTATGTATTTGACTTTTTGTTTGTTTATTTGTGTTAGTTTTACCTGTTAATTTCTCTATCTTCGTATTTTTTTCAGTAAATGTAAGCCTGCTATTGGCTTGCTTGTTTATTTGCCTGGTTAAAAACTAAGCATTGAAAATAGTATATTTCTATGCACTTACTATACTAATTAAAATGATCTTAAGAACAGCATTTTAAGTGCTTTATTGTAAAATTGAGACTAGTTAATGCCACTTTAGCTGGCTACCTAGCTATCTAAAGTGGCATTAAGCTAATGATAAACTATACACACACAGTAAAATAAGATAAGATAAGATAAGATATTACTTTATTGATCCCCAGGGGGAAATTCAGTTGCTGCAGCAGACACAGACATAAGTACAACCAAGAAAAGTTCCAATTAGTAAAATAAAATTAGTAAAAATAAAAATAGATAGAATACAATTTGGATATATACAATGTTACAAATGGGATTTAGATAAATACAAGTGTTAAAAATTGCTTAAATAGCAGTAATTACAGGCAGTATTAAAAATGTTTCAGTAGTGACAGGTTGACACGGTGTGGTTATGGTTGGTAATGACAGATTAAGCAATATAATAAATACATATGGGTATATAATATGACGGTAAGTTGTAGTAACAATAATAATGTAATATAACATAATATAATATAGCAAAGATAATAATGTAATATGTTTAAAACATGTAAACAAATGCACATACAAACAATCTTTATTTAAAAGACACGGAAGGACAGACACCAATAATTCTCCTGTTAAAGGTTAAAGGCCAAAGAAAGAAAGGTTTAATCAACAACTTAACATGAACGGTAAAACCCTTTATTTTGAAAGCTCCGACCGGAAGTGGACATTTCTATAACAGCTGCCTTTACACGCGTGTCTCCGGCTGCACTGACAATCACCGGCCAGTGCGGTAGGTTCACGGCGAAGAGGTGGAGAGTACAGCGGGGCTGGAGAGCTTGGTGTGAAGGCTCACAGGGTTTCACCCCCCGCCTTCTGACGACTGGAGCTTCAGACCAGTCAGGAGTTCCTGTTCGGCCTGAGAAGGACTTTTCTTTTTCTTTCTTTCAAACACACACTGTCTTACTATTTACTTCACAGATACGCACTGGAGCTCCAGCGTCCCCCTGCTGCGCTTGTTTGCGCTGAGGTTACACCGGGGAGCAGTGCACGTCAGCGGACTCACTCGGGAGGAGACCACGGAGCCGAGCGTGTGAATGGACCGAGGTTATAAGGCACCAGGGGAGCAGTGCACGTCAACTCTGCTCTGACTGCAGCATCAATAACACCTATTACACCGTCCAGCAGCAGCAGCATGCAGTGAGAGGAGCTCTTTCAGATGCTTTCCCACTCCACACAGTAAAGGAAAGGAGGTCGGAGGGGAGGAGGATTTATGGGACATTTGTTGGATTTTCATCACCCCGTCGTTGCAAACTTGTGACCGGGATGGGGAAGGAGCAGGAGCTGCTGGAAGCCGCCCGGACCGGGAATGTGGCCCTGGTGGAGAAATTATTGAGTGGGAAGAAGGGGATTCTGGGGTCAGGCTCCGGCTCTATCCCTCTGCCTAACCTCCTGAGGTAAGAACCCACTGTCATCTCTTTCAGAGCACCTTGGGGAGTCCCTTGGGGAGCTCCTGTGGGGTTTCCCATGCTGCGAAATTAGACATAATTTAACTCCATCATAGGTCAATGCACTGAAACTAAACCAGAAAGACACTACTCCAGCTTCATCTTCACTCCTCCCACCTGCAGTTGGGAGAGCATGCTATAATCATGTGAAAACCTCCAGATTAAGGTCTCCAGTGTGTGTATGGTTGTTAGTGTATACGTGTGTGTGGTTGCAACATGCTGCATTACAATAGAAAAGAGAGGAAGTGTGTTATGCAAAGTCAAGAGGTACATTGTACAGGCCACATATGCATAAGCAGAAGAGTGCATGTGTGACAGAAGTGATCAGAATGTGACTGATCTTTGGTTTAGTCATCCCCTGACTGACTGTCCTATCTGGGTGCCAGTGTTGGTTGGCTCACTGAGCACAAAAAGAACAGATAGTACCTTCAGATTCACAGCTCTGATGGCTGTCAAAATGCTGATTTCTCCAACATGAGGACAAGAGAGTGTGATACTCACATGATGGATGCATTTATAAACCTCCCCCGTGTGTCTTTAGGCTTGTTTTAGGCGCACAACAACCACCTGAACCCACCTCCCTGTCTTTGTGTATGACATTCATTACAGAGGCATTATAAGTTCCTCTTCTCTTTCATAATATCAGGGCATTGATCGTGGAGGGACATTGCTGTGTGATGTTTGTTTGGCTCTGTGTCTGTTCACATGATGCTGGGAAAGGCCTGACGTGCAGGATGTCCAAGTTGGAAGCGAACCAGCTCTCCATTCATGATGCCAGGAGGCAAACAATAAACAAACATGGATTTCCTGAAAAGCTGATGTGGATTTGGCAGAAATTGGCAGCTCTTTTTTTTTTTTTCATTTTTGAAACCACTGGCATCACACACTGGTTTTTTTTTCAATTACAGAAAACCAAAGGGCTCTTCTTCTTCAGCATGGCCAATTTTCTTTATAGGTAAATGATTTTTAGGACACAGTGATTTGATGTAAAAACAAATATAATAGCTGGAAATATAAATGAGTCTGAGATGAATCCATTACTTAATGAAAATAAATATGCCAGCTATTTTGATGATTGTTGAATTAATTCAGTGACTGATCGTTATAGTAAAAGTCCTGCTTTCTTTTAACCCTCCTGTTAAGTTCGTTTCTCAGGAAGAGCAATAATGTTCCTGGGTATTTAATTATCCAAAAGTGTCAGAACCCCAAAAAAAACCTAATAAATATGTTTTTAATCTCATTTTTAACTCCATTACTAACCATTTAAATCAATATTTGGTGCAATAGTGTTCTTTAATCCTCACAGATCATGGTCCAATGAGGATAACTCACTCGTTTTTAATGAACATTCTTGTTAAACCTTTTTTAAATGTACATCGGAAAGCCCTAAATATAAATACAATAGTTTTACATGACATAGATTATATTTTGAATTTTGAATTATTCTTTTTTTATGAAGTGAAGTTGATAAATTAACATGAGACACCTCTTTTTTCCACATGCTGCCCTGATTTTTAGGCTGTTTTTAGCTGGTTTTGAAGGCATATTGCCTAAAATGTGAAATGAACCATTTTAATTTTATGTGTTGATTTCACCTATTAAGCCAAGCAAACTCGTTTCATACCAAAAAAATACTTTTAACATTTTAATTTTAATTTTTGAACTTTAAAAAGGGTCAATTTGACCCACAACATAACAGGAGGGTTAACAGTCAGATGTATCAGTCATGGAGAATCTTTGATGTGGGAAATTAAAAAAAAAGGCATGCAGTCTATCACTTGGTCTGACACCAACACCTACAGGTGGTTTCAGACAACAAAATAACCGCATAGACTTAGTCACTCTTACCACTGATGATTTTCTTTGTTTCCGTAGGTCATAAAACGGCCCACGTGTTCATTTCAGACTCATTCTTACCGACTAAAAACTCCCTACAGTAGCTTTAAAGATGAATTAAGAGAACGATCATTAAGCTAACTGATCATTTGCAGCCCTGGATTGAATATCCCAAAACCAAACATCCAGAGGCTTCCTCTTTCAAAACTCAAACCACAGAAGCTTTAATCTCGCCTGTGAGAACAACTGCTGAGGTTATTATTGTCCCCCCTCCTCCCGCCCCTGCAGCCTCGCCCTCTTCTCTGCCGAAGGGTGAGGCAGAGCCAGGTGATTGAGAGATCAAAGGCTGGGGGGCATCAGGGTGGAGTACCGCCTCGGGCCCTCCCAGCAAAGTCACGACCGGGCTGAGGTCGCATGCCGGCAGGGAGGCTGCCAGGCCCAGCCGCTCGAGCACTAAGACAGGAGGATTCATAAAGTTGTGTTTCAGGGCTGATCTGTGGCTTACATGTCTCAGTAGAGGAAGATACAAAAGGGGGTCGCAGTAGGAAGGCAATTATGCAGAATAAGAAGAAATAAAAAGGGACGATTTTTACATATACTGGCAGTTAATGATAATTTCTGCAGGCTTTGTTATCCTCAGAGCGCCAAGAAAGGAAAGCATCATCAGGTGTCAATAAGCGGTCAGGAGCTCATGCTCATACGTGGTTGGAGTGTGAGATATTATTTTGTTTACGCACACTTCTATGTTTCTGTTCCTTTTATTCCACACTGATTTCCTCTCTGAGTTTCTAAATTGTTGAGGTGGGAGGGAGTTATTGAAATCGCTTACATGCACATCTTTAGTTAGTTCCTAACCTTGTATCATGAAAAGAGAAGTAGGTTTCCCGCATGAAAGCTGTGTCCTAATTCCATATTAAGTACCAACTGTACAATAATAAATCCAAGCTGTTGAACTATCTCTGCTTCTCGTCATGCTACCAGCTCGAGGGATGGGAGCGTTGGTAGGTCAACTACTGAGTATTAGCTGTTGGGTGGAAACTTTGCACTAACACTGAAAGTACTCACAGGATGAAGCCTTCCTAACTCTACTCTCTTTCAATCTTTGCAATGAAATACACTAAACTGGTGTTTATATTGCAGAGGTAATGTTTAGGTTTATCATATCCTCTAGAGCAGGGGTTCCCAAAGTGTGGGTCGGGACCCCCTGGTTGTGAGATGTCTTCCAGAAAGGTTTTTTTTTTAACTTATCTAAAAATAGTACATTTTACCCATTATAGTAAAAAATATGGACAAAAATAATAGCTAAACTTTAAATAAAACCTTGAAAAAAGAAAATGTAATGAGCTTTCTTTTTGCCAGATGACTCCTATGTTTAGGATTAGTGAACAGTTAATTATCAAAAGCATCAGTAGCAGTAGGTTAATTCATAAACGCATAGGAAACACAGCCACATGCTCATATAGGTCAGGTCATTTTCTGCAGACCAGCTAAATGAAGCCACATTAAATCACTTTGAGGGATAGTGGGGGTCACGAGTTTTTGACACCTATATTTTGGGGGTCATGGGCTGAAAAGTTTGGGAACCCCAGCTGTAGATTGGAGCTCGTTCATACGTTTCTGAGTTTCAGTTCAGCAGTAGATAGTAGGGATGGGCATTTCAAGCCAAAATACTATTCAACAATAATTGGAATCTATTCAACGATTATTCAAATAATCCCCCACACACACACACCTGTCCCATTAACGTTCCGTTTGTGTTGCAGTCGTGTTAACCAGCAGCAGGACGAGGCGTTGCTAGTAGCGGGCGCTGACAGCGTCTTTATTATAACCTTTATTTAACCAGGAAATGCTCATTGAGATTAAAAATCTCTTTTCCAAGAGAGTCCTGGCCAAGATAGGCAGCAGCACAGTTACAGAGTTACACTTTTACAATAGACATAAAAACAACAGCTACACAACAGGTACCTCCAGAAAAACAGCATCTCACATTTAAACAAAACATCTACAGACAGATGCTTCAGCCTCCAAGTTGTTTAAGGACCGCTTAACAGCATTCAAAGATATCATATCAGACAGTTTTAGACCCTTTTGTAAGGCATTCCAGGTCGAGGGAGCAGCAAACCTGAAGGCCTCTTTCCCAAGTTCAGTCCTGACCCTCGGAACAGATAGTAATAAAAGTTCCTGAGACCGAAGATTATGACTTCCTAAGTTCTTTTGTGCAATATATGCAAGGAGGTAATAGGGAAGTAGTCCTAGGATGCATTTATAGATGAGAAGATGCCAATTTTTTTTTCCTGCGTGACGACAGGGAGGACCATCCTACTCTCTAGTGTCTTCCTCGATCTTTACGTCGGTGTTTCTGTGACGTGGCGTGTATGTTTACATTTTACAGCCATGCTCAGTCTCTGGATATACGTGTAGTAGTGTGAGATTCAGGAACGGAGAAAATAGTCTCTTCTTCTTTTTTTGCTATTTAATGCAGTTAGCATTCATCTTCTTCTGTTTGCTAATACGGTTAGCAAGCAGCTTTAAGACGCTCTATAGCCACCGTCTGGTGGGTATATCGTATTACAACCAGGCACCGGTAAAAACGATGAAAAATTGTACTTTTAAAATGAGAAAAAATTAGCAACTCTTCGATTTTTACAAATTGAACGAATATGCAAAAATCTTTGTCCATTTCTTGTAGATAGTAAATTACACAGAGGCCTCACTGTGGCTTATTTTACAATACAAAATAAAACTGATGATCTGCTTGAAATAAACAGGTGTTAAGTTTGTTGAGATGACAGCATATTATCCAGATATGTGAAGTGCAAACTTTGTCGGATCTTTCCTCAAGAGGAAAAGACGACTTCTCAAAAGCTTAATTTTTGAACGAAGGTTGAATTAAATAGAATTTTTGATGCATTCAAGGATGTCAGGAAATCAAAGCACTGGCTGGCTTTTGTGAGACAGGGTCAAGCGCACATGTCGCTCAATTAAAATTTTCATCTAGAACAGCTCGTTGTATACAAATGTACGTTGAAATAGATTAATGAATTGTCGTCAGATTAACAACAATAGGCATCAGGATGTCATGGCCACTTATTGTGTACTCTACAAACAGAAAGCAGATCACTTCCCATGCTGAAAACAAGACTTCCTGTTATAGATTCAACATTTTCATGTAGAGATTAACATGCGACCGCCATCAAAAGGAAGTTGTAATCCATCCGTACTAGTATCACTTTATTTGCTGACTTTATTTTGGCCAATTTCCCTTGTTAACACTCTTCAAACTTTACTCTACCTTCACTAATGAGATGTGTTCTCTGTTCGTCCTTCACGCCATGAATCTGAGCTGATAACAGAGAATTAACTGAACCCACACATCCAACTTGTTACTGTACATATCTCCTCTGCAAACAGCGTGTTGGATAGTGTGTTTGCTTTTCAAATTAGCATTTAGTGGAATTGTATGAGGGACAGGGATTATTTACAAAACACCGAATTAACTTGAAGCTCTTTGAGGGGATTACAGAATGACACAGCAAAGGGAAAATTCAGATCGGACAGACCATACAGAACCAAATTATAGAACCAAATACGCTTGGAGGGTCGAGTTGAGGCCACACAGATGCATTATGGGTGGAAAAAGCTGTATGTCTACTGTTTTACACACACTTGGCTTTTATGGGGTGGAGATATTAGTCCATGAGGGGATGTCTGTCGAGCTCCATCTGCACATCTGCTTGTGTGTGTGAGAGTGATCTTTTGTGTGAGGCTCCCCTCATAGAGGAATATTTGTACTGTAGCAGATGAGTGAGTCAACAGAAGGGTCACGGCGGCGGAGGAGGAGTGTGCACAGGCTAATGTTGTGGGAATGATCTCCGGGAATCAATGCATAGTTTCCCATCTTAAGGCCTCTGAGCCATTCGCAGCATTCCTAAGTCATGAGGTTCCTCTTTTCGCCAAAAGAATCCCACTAAACGGCCAAGTGGGACATGAACATGGACACACACACACATAAGCACAGGATGTAGAGAAGACGATCCCCCGGCTGTAATGATGCCGTTTTGTGGTGTTGGGGAGTGTTTTGCGCACGAACACACACGTGCACACAGTGGAAAATCAATACTGGATGATCTCATTGCAGTTTAATGGGTCATATTTGGTTGTAGATGACCCACACTGCACATGGTGGCTGTGTGTTAGAAAATAAGGGAACGTTTTTAACTTCTTACCTTTTGAATATTTTTCTAAATACTTGGATGTTCGTACGACTCAAGTTTTCCATTGTGGTGCATATTTCTTTTTTTTTTTCAAACTTTATTTATGAAGTTTTGGGTTTATACAACATATAAACATGAACACACACATATCGACAAACTGAACTCGTATAGACAATACCCACATTAACCCCACCCAACCCCCTGACCAAGAGCACATCCTAAATACAGAGCAACAAAGGAGATTCAGGAAGAGGAATAAACAGAAATAACCAAAATGACAAGGCAACAGATGGTAATAATAATAAAAAAAAAAGAAGAAAAAAAAGAATAATAATAGAAAAATAAATATAAACAATATAAAAAATAAATAAGAAAAAGGAGCGATAATCTGACATTAGGTGAAATATATGGTGTACATTTCTAATCTAGAAAATTAGATGTTTCTGCAGCTATGAATGTTTTTAAAACTCCTGTGGGGAATTTTCTGTTTGTGTAGAGTCTGGCGCCCCCTGTTGACAAATTGGTGGTAACGGATTTTGTCTTGTAAATGTGTATGTTGTCTGTATTTCACAAAAAAACATTAGGCATTAAATATTACTCATTGGAAATAATCAATACTAATATTTTTATTCCCACTCTATACTGATGACCTCATTTCTTGTTTAGGTCACACACAGGCTTCAGTATTAACCCTCCTGTTATGTTGCAGGTCAAATTGACCCATTTTAAAGTTCAACAATCTAAAAACAATTGTTAAAAGTATTATTTCGCTTTGAAATTTCTTCTGCTTGGCTTAATTAGCATAAACAATATATACAATGAAAATGGCTTATTTCACACATTCGCAATATGTACATTTGCACTGTCATGTAAAACTATTGTAGTTATATTAAGGGCTTTTCAATGTACATTAAAAAAGTTTTAATGTGACTTTTCATTAAAAACCAGTGAGTTATCCTCATTGAACCATGATCTGTGAGAATTAAAGAACACCATTTCACTAATTATTTATTTAAATGGTTAGTAATGGAGTTAATAATGAGATTAAAACATTTTTTTTGGGTTCGGACACTTTTGGATAATTAAATGTGCCCTGTGTCAAGTTGACTCAGGATCATTATTGCTGTCCTTAAGAAACGAACATAACAGGAGAGTTAAGGTCAGTCTGTTTTGTAAACTCCTCACTGGAGCTTTAAAAAGAAAGACAAAAGAACTGTAAAATACATATAACACAGACTGTAAATATCCAATATTTTTAACAGCCATGTTTCCTCCCAGACTGTTTACATTGCAACAACAAATGTCTCAGAATGGACAGATTTTCTAATATTTTTACAATCAGAACCCTAAATAGACCAGAATGCATTGCATCTCAACCACCCAGACTGTGTCTTGAGTCACTCCTTATATCTCACCCAAAGCTGGTGCAAGCTGTCAGGAAATTACACTCTGCAAGAAAGAATAGGAATTTGCATATTTGTTCAAGCGCCGTTGTGTTAATGTATTCATTATGGCTTTAAAGGATCATTTAGGTTTAATAAAGCTCCCATAACTCGGATACATCATTGCACTTTATTGCCAATTCGTCTTAGGATGGTTATTATGCTTTTTTATAGATGAAAAGTACAGTTATGCACCTTTTTTTTATCTCATTGTATCTGCTGATAAAGTATGCTTCATTCTCCTAAACTCAGGGCCTGTGTCCACAATAGACTATATATTAAATGAACAGCGTCGCTCCGCCTTTTCCTGTTGTACGGTTTTGAAGCCAAAATATCCCGTTCCAGAACGCAGACATCTTTTACATTTTCTGCAGCCAGAGTCTGAGCAGTAGGGCATTTGTGCGTTTCCACAGTAACAAGCTCCGCCCTACAGCTTACCGTCCCAAGGTCCAACGGAGTTTCTCTCTACAGCAGCTGTCAATCAAAGTAAACCCGGATGTAAAAGCCCGTTTTTTAAAAGAAACTTCTCCGAAAAAAAAGGCCTTGAACACAAAACGGTCAAATAATAACTACATATCACAGCATACGGATGTGAGAAACATTTGAACGACGTATTCGTATTTATTTTTTAAAGTTTGACTGCAGCCACATTCAAATGAATGGGGGAGACGAAGGTTTTTGACCTATACTGCTGCCAGCCACTAGGGGGAGCAGTTTTTGTGGCAGCCTCACTTCGAACCGAGCAAGATGACGTCCATTTTATATACAGTCTATGGTGCCCACTAACAGCGTTATTTTGCACTGGTAGGGCCTTTTTTTGTAAACAAAACAAAGTGGAAGTGGCGCAGGACAACCATCATAACCCAGCAATAGTAAGTGCTGGGGAGAAATGCTGTGAAATAGATGTTGTTGGTGCTGCCGGTGCTGCCATTACTGGACACAGGCCAAAAAATTCCCCTGTTTACATGATATGCTGTGACTGGATGTTACTCAAGCAGAATACACATTTAACGTTGTTGGGGACAGAGCTGTATTTGATCTCTGGCTGTTACCTGATCCCCTCACTCAGGTCTGCACTGTTGCTGATTGAATCTTGAGGATTTGATCAGTGCATCCCAAAAGTATCTCCTCTGCTGTACCTGTGCTGTTTTGCATTTTTATCCCCCATGGGGGTCTAAGTTTATCACACCCACACTGATACGCCAACTTGTAGCCCTTGATAAAGTCTAGTGTCTCGGGTCTGAAACAGGTAAGTTGCACTGAAACTCACAAGGATGGAAATGTTCTCATCTTTCTGCTTGTACTCTCACAATACTGCTGCTTCTGCCCCAAGCGGCAACCTCCAGTCTAAAAATATGAGTCCAATGCGGAAGTGCTAAAAACTGCAGTTCATCGAGGATCCGCTTGAGGCTGGCTCCGGAAGTACCGGAAACCACATCCACAACAATTCAAAAAAGACGATCTTTACAGCAGAAATAAACATGTTTACAGCCTGGTACAAAAGACGAGTGTAGTCTGGATAGCTCATTTCTAGATCGGCACACACTGTAAAGGGGTGAATTTTTTTCTAACTCTGCATTTTCGAAGATATTGAGATTACGAGTCTTCCAATGAGAGGCACAGCTGACTTGATTGACAGGCGGGAACACTGTAGCTGTTGGCTAGGACGCTTAAAGCCCGCCTCTTTACGTCACAATCGCTCAACAGCAGCAATATGGCTGCCACCGACAATTGGCCTCAAAACAGCGCTCCAGAAACAGATGGGTGACGTCACGGACACTACATCCATATTTTATACAGTCTATGTTCTGCCCCAAAAAATGTTGGGATGTTGAGTAAGTCATTATGGACAATATAAATAACCTAACAAAAGAAGCCGGAGCAGATTAAAGGAAAGATTAAAGGCAACATAGTGTTTGATATTTTGAGGGTTTGTCACCAAAACGACTACACAAGTAGACAAATGTTTATCGTTGAACCTCTGAGAAATAGTTTGAATTTAAAATGCAATAACGGAACTTACAGCAGGATTGCCAAGCGGCTTTAAAAGTAGGACAACAGTAAAATTGAACCATCAAAGATTCTGTGAAAAGGTGATGTCTACTCTGGGGATTGAGATTGCAGTATGTCTTATGTTTTATATTGATCTTGGACAACCATAAACCATCTTATGTTCCACAATATTTAAGACTTTGTGTTCATATTATTCCAACTTTTTACTGAGCAAGCTGCGTGAGAAAGGTCATGATAGGATTTCTCCTCAGGCGTCTTCCCGTGCAGACCAATAATAATACCAGTGATGATACATTTATGATGACAGTCTTTTATCACACTCATCACATTGTGTGTATTCCCTGAAATGAAGATGAAAGTGTGTGTGCTGTGTGTGACAGCTCACAGACTGTGATGGAGTGATGCTGGTTGAAGCTGATACACTTACAGAGAGAATGAGTCATGATACAGCAGATGGTCTCTCGTCCCTCCACTTTCTCCCGGCTGTAACGTTCAGGGGGAAGCCCCTCTTGATTTTAGGCCCTCTGTGTGTGTATGTATGTGTGTGTGTGTGTGTATGTGCGTGTGTTTACCTCCGACTCCTCTGCAAACAAACAACCTTTAAGTAGAGTTTAGTGACTCCCAGAGGACACACACACACTGAAGCACACACTTGTGTATAGACTGTTTTAATTGGTATTCTCGCCGGCGGTCGCCCCGTGAGTGTTTCCTGATGTCTTCCCCTGCTCTCGTTGGAGTCTCTAAGCAGCTCAGCATGGGGGCTCTGGATTTGTATGTGTGTGTGTGCAGAACAGTGACTGCTGTCAGTGTCGTCCAATAAGCATGACGCGCCAGAAAGAAACCCACTAAACTCTGTTTATTTTTCCCAAGTTTTTTTTCACAGCCACAGCACTTAAGCTCTCTGCTTCCGGAAACAGCGAATCAGAAGACTGAGAAACCTCTCAAAAAGTCTGGCAGGCTGCGTCCTTGTGTGTATGTGTGTGTTTTTGTGAGTCCCAGTATGACATAACTGCCGTCTCTTGCATAACTACCAGTAGTATTATCCACAGTTGTTTGTGTGTTTGTTGGGGAGCAGTAACAGTGAGATCTGACGGTGAGATCAAAGAGCGGCATGTGCTGCTGGACACCTGGACTGAGGGGTCAAAGGTTATCTGTGGAGAATGAAAATCATATAAGGACACGACTGACTTGACTCCCGGATGGGAACACATAGCTGTTGGCTAGGAGGCTCAAACTCCGCCTCTTTACGTCACACTTTGCCTGGTTGAGTTCCGCATTTCCAATATGGCTGCCGCCGTCGATTGGCTTCAAAACAGCGCTCAGGAACAGATGGGTGACATCACGGATACCACGTCCATATTTTATACAGTCTATGATTACTACACACACGTACTTGTCTTTAATACTTTGTGAGGACAACACTCTGTAAGCTTTTTGTGTGGCCTATCATTCTCAGTGTAGAATAATGCAAAAAAAAAAAAAAAATCTATCATCAGAAGGAAGAAGAGAGTCAGAATGTCACCCCAAAATGAGGAACATTCATCAGGGCCAAACATTTTATTTTTTTGAGGACTTTTTTTTCTTTATTTGATAGGACAGCTGAAGAGAGACAGGAAACGTGGTGAGTAGAGAGCGGGGAAAGACATGCAGGAAATGGTCGACCGGCTGGGAATCGAACTGGCGACCTCTGCAATGAGGACTGTAGCCTCTGTATGTGGGGCGCTTAGACCGCTCGGCCACCAACGCCCCATTTTTTGGAGGACTTTGAAAAATGTCCACATAAGCAAGAATGTCCTCCAAAGAAAGGATGTCCTCTGAGGCTTGGTCCTCACAAGTATCTAAAGACACAAACACACACACACACACACACACACACACACACACACACACACACAAAGAGAATCTTTCTTTCACTAATTATTCTTTTTATTGGATTTACTGCGACAAACTGTCCCTTTAGATTTGCTGCTAAGTATATTGACATATTTGGATTAACACACTGTTATATTACTTATCAATAATTGGCTACAAAATGAATTGGCATTAAACAACTTTAAAGATACAGAGACAGCTTTACATGCTTCTATTTCATCACACTAAAAGTCTTGTAAGCTGACTAAACCCAAAATCTGTTGATGGACTACAAACTCAGCTGCCAGGCTTTTGTACAGAACCAAAAACATGTTCACACCGTTCCTGTTTTCCCTTCCGCACACTGGCTCCCTGTATGTTTGTAATTGATGTGAAGATTTCGCTGATTACTTTTAAAGCTCTCCACGGTCTGTCTCCAGGCTACACATCAGACCTGTTAGTACGGTACAAGCCGTCATGCACATGGAGGTACTAAGACAGAAGTCTTCTTTGTGAGAGGGGGAGGCTCTGAGCAGTCAGGTCAGTTCAGTCAGTGATCTCTTTTAAGGGTCCAAAACTTTTATTGACAAGACTCTCTTAATTTGACTCAAATTTAGATTATACTTGAATTGAATTTTTTAACAAATTCCTTTAAAATAAGTTTAATCCTTGTCTTTGCTCTTACTTTATGATTCATTTGATTTCACTGATTTTGCGACTTGTAGTTTGAAAAGTTCCTAATACATTACGTTTTTATTTTCATGACTATTACTATCATTAATAATAATAATAATAATAATAATAATAATAACAATAATAATAATAATAATAATAATAACAATAACTGATATTTATATAGCGCCTTTCAAGCAACCCAAGGTCGCTTCACAGGGTTAGTTAGGCGGTCCGGGGGGTAGGTGGGGATATCTAATGGGGACAAGCCTTGAGGAAAAGGTACGTTAACTGCTTTCTTAAAACTGTCCAGGGTTGGGGCGCTGCTGATGTCTAGAAGGAAAGAGTTCCACAGAGTGGGGGCTGCCACACTGAAGGCTCTGTCCCCAAAGGTCCGCAGCTTAGTCCGGGGGATGGAGAGGAGACCCAGGTCCGAAGACCATAGGAGTGTGTTGGTGGAGGAGGTCAGCCAGGTATTGGGGGGCAAGGGCATGCAGGGATTTGTAGTTGAGGAGGGAGGATTACAGCTGATATCAATCGACCTGATACATTTTTAAGCCAAGGTGCTGGAAAAGATCTTTTTGAGTCTCTAAAATGCAACTTTGTAATGTTAAATATAAAAGGAAAGTTATGGTGGTGCAGTGGGTAGTGCTGTTGCCTCACAGCAAGAAGGTTACTGGTTGGAGTCCCCAGTTTGCATGTTATCCCCGTGCATGCGTGGGTTCTCTCCGGGAACTCCGACTTCCTCCCACAGTCCAAAAACATGCTCTGTTGATTGATCACTCTAAATTGCCCACAGGTGTGAGTGTGTGCGTGAATGGTTGTCTGTTTTTCCTGTGATAGGTTGGCAACCTGTCCAGGGTGTACCCTGCCTTCCGCCCAAAGTCAGCTTGGATAGGCTCCAGCCCCCCCGTGACCCCAAACGCGATAAGCTGTCAAGATAATGGATGGATGGAGTTTTAAAACAACCAAACAAGCTACTAGGTTTAAGTCCAAACTTTGAATACGCTCAGTTGGCATTTTTTATACACATTTCTGGCATTTAACATAATGATAATCTAATTTACAAGAAAAAATACCCTTTTATATTGCCAGCAAACATTTTTGGAAAACTTGGTTGTGACACACTTTAATTTTTTAACACAGCATGGCTGTGAGTATCAAAACAAGTTAGGTCCTTGCTTGTGTTTTAGAGAATGCTACAAAATGATGGCCAACTATTTGGCTATTGAGAGTGTTATGGAAATCCAGTTGAAGGTCAGAATTTGGAACAAACATAAAGTCTTAATCTGGAGTGTTTCCTGAAAACAAGCAGAAAACACACTGAAACACCCTGAAACATCCTGAAACACCCTGAAACATCCTGAAACATCCTGCCTCACGCTGCCTTTTAGTGTTGTTGCTCAGGAGTCACTCTGTGAATCTTTGGCCATCATTTTTGTTTTAGTTCAGGGTTCAACAGCGGCGCCGGTGCATTGAGTTTGTCTGGAGCCAGACTGATGAGAGAGGGGATGTAGGTGTGAATAGAAGTGTGTGTGTGTGACTCTGTTTGTGTGTGTGTGTATCTGCACGTACGTGTGTGTGATCAAACTCAGAGGCTTCTTACATCTCCATTAGGGTCCGAGCCAAACTCTGCTGCAGCATCCTGCCAAGAAACTGAGACCTTCATACTCGTGCACACAAACACTCTCTCTCTCTGTCTCTCTCTCTTTCTTTCTTTCATTCTTTCTCTCTGTCACTCTCTCTCTCTCTCTCTCTCTCTCTCTCTAAGCCTCTGTCTCTCTTTGTTCCTTCCACAATTTCAATCTTAGTTTTTTGTCTCAAATCTCTTTTTCTTGCGCCCTCTGTCTCTCTCCCTCCATCTGGTGCCCTGGATTCTGTCAGTATCTCTCTCTGGTGTCCCTTCCATCCCTCGCTTCACTCCACAATCTCTCTCCTCCTTCTCCTCTCTTCCCTCCCTGCTGTCGCCCTTTATCGTTTTCTCCTCCCTCTGCCCCCTACCTTATCACAAAAACTGCCCCCTCTCTCTCTCTTCGTGCCTCTCTGTCCATCCTTCTCTCTATCTCTCTCACACACGCACATCTCTTGCCGCTCTACATCTGTTATCACATGTGGGAACATCTTTTACCCATCATGCCTCTGGGCACAACACCAGCGCTGGTTTACGGTGGCAAATGGGGAATTCAGGGAATCTACTGCTCTTCTGAGAACTGCTTCTCCCTTATTACCTGTAACAACCTGAGATTTATGAGTACTGGGGGGGTCGTGTCAGGAAAGAGAGTGATGAAGTGAGGGAGAAAATCCATGACCTGAAGGTGGGGATGGTTGAACGTGTTGAAATCACAAATGAAGACAAAAGAAAATAAAGCATTTTCTGTAGCCGTATTGTCTTAGCTTTGTAAATATGTAGCACGGAGAGAGTTCAGCATCCTGACCGCCTGGTGGATAAAACTGTCCCTCAGTCTGCTGAGTTTCTGACTACGTGGAGATCTGATGTTTTCACACCACTGATGACAAATAAAGGATGGAATTGGCAATCAGTCCAGCCTTAGTCATTGGCGTGTGGAAATATGAGGGAAAAAGAGAGACTGAGTGAAGACAGAAGGAATCAGAGCTTCTGGACAGTCCTGGGATCTTTAAGTTGGTGCATTTTAAGCTAGCATGTTACCATATGTACAACTGGAACAATAGCTGACTGTGGCTAAAATCCAAAGATTACAATAGCAGTTTAACAAGTCAAACCACTGTGGAGTATGTGAGAATAAATTAAACTGTAGGGTAGTGCTGTGCGATATGGACAAAATTTTATATCCCGATATAGGTGATTTTATATCCTGATAACGATATATATCCCGATATAGTATTTTTCCTTAAAATTACATGAAATGAATGGCAGTTTTCTCTCATATTTTTCAATTTACTTATCAAACACATATTTTATGTATAAAAACATAATAAAATGTATAAAAGACAAATTAAAATAAAACACAAATATCCAGTGGACAAGTACCATTCAAAATATCTGGTAGTACAACCAGTTTTAAAGGAATGCACTTAAGTGCAAAGAATTAAAATAAATACAATAACAATAACATAAAGTGCTTGAAGTACCATTCAAGTATGCCAACATTTAACAAGTGCTAATTGCATTTTGTGCATTAACACGTATGTGCACATAACAAAAGTGCATAGAAAAGTGCAATAAATGAACTGTTTCAGAGGTTGAGTTTTATGAACACAAGTTTGTCAGGCTTGTTCTGACATGAAATGAAACCTCTTAAAATAACTTGTTGCTTTTTTTACATTTTGTTTCACGTTTCACAGGTTGAGATATAGGAAGACTAGATTAGATAAGATAGATAAGATTAGATGTGTTCGAGTCGGTCGTAACGACTTGTTGGCGACATGTTTTGCAGATTACCGTTTTCTGGTCGGTGTCCGACTTTTTAAAACCAAACCAAAGCCAAACCATGGAATTGCGGTTCCCTCTTTTCGGCACCAACTCCTCTTTCGGTTCTGTTTCCACTTTGTTTTCCGCTAAGCTCTCCGCTTCTGCCATGTTGTTACATCCATGCTCTATCAGTGCCGTAAACTAGTAGTTGTGAGTGACGTAAAAATGCTACCGCAAAGTAGTAGCAGTGCTGCAGCTTACATTAACCTGCATTCATCATCGTTCATACAATGTCAGTGAAGCAACAGAGCTAGACCAATACCCTACACATCAAAATAACGATATAAACGACAGAGGGTTATATCGTACGGTGGACGTTTTTATATTGCACTACGATTTATATCGTAATATCGCACAGCACTACTGTAGGGTGTTGTAATGGAAGTAAACCATATCGTTTACACATCTAGTAATAAGGCTAAGAGCTGTGAAAACTGCTCGTCTTTTCTGACTCTGTGTGGGCGACTAAAAATAGTTCAGTCTGTCCAAAGCAGACCAGGCTGATTACAATTGGCCAGTAAGCAGTATCATTGCCAGGTTGGCAGGATTTGGAAGTACAGACTTGAGAGATTTAACATTTGGTTGCAGGACTTGGACCAACAGTTGGCTGTGGTCGACCCTTGGAGTTTTGGTTTGTTTTTAATTATGAGTCTGGCATGAGTGCAGCGACACAATGTGCTGAAGGCTGTTTGGGAGTATTTTCTTGGCTGCGTGGGGAACTTGTTTTGTTTATCTTTTACCAAAGACTATTCAGCATATACTCCTTTTTATTTCTGTGTATTTAAAAGGATGCATATACCTCATCTACAATTTGAAAGGTTGAGAACTATAGTTTTTGCGTGTTTTTTGTCTTACAAATATTAATTGCAGTTTGGTTTTGTTCCAATCTGGTAATATAAGTGTACTCTATGTTGCCTCTTTACTTATAGAAATAACAAATGAAGAGCACGAGTCTTGAAGTCTATCCCCTGGTTTTTAGAATGACTCAAATGGTTGTAATCCTGCTCAGTGTCAGTCTCTGCTGTTGTGACTTGCTCCATAAGTACGTAATGAAAGACGTAATTCATGTCATTAATGTGCTAAATCCATTACCAGCAGAGTGGTGCTGGGAATTTCTTCATAATTTAATTCTCTTACTGTATGACCTTTCCCTTTGTTGGCTTCAACATAACTGGATTTTAAACACTTCCTGGTCTGCTGAGTGTTGTTTTGAGTCCTGAAGAAGCAAAAAATATGTTGATCCTGAGTGGAGCTGAACAACAGAGCGAGAGGTGTGATGTCCAGTCTGTCACACTAATCTACAAGTCTGTGACCCCACATAACTCTGCAAGTGTTGTGGACACACACTCTCTCTCTCTCTCTCTCTCTCTCTCTCTCTCTCTCTCTCTCTCTCTCTCTCTCTCTCTCTCTCTCTCTCACTCACACACACATTCCAGACAGCTCCCTGCCCTCTGATAGATGGTGGTAATGAAGCGCTTGCTTTTGAAGTAGATAAGATGTGGAGAGGAGAGGGCTCCAAATGCTAATGTCATTATGTGGTTGGGGCACAGGCTACGCTGGAAGGCATGGAAGGTGAGTTATGCATGAAAAGTGAATGTTTCCAGGAGTTAGACTGTGACGGGCTTCTGAAGTTTGATCCTGATATCTTAAGAAATGAAACTGATGAGAGTTTGGTTTGAGCCAATTCTTAGAATTTTTTAGTTTAGCTTTTTTTGGTGCCAAAATCTGTCAGCCATTCTTAATGCCAAAATGCTATTCCTCTTATCCAGGCAATGACACACACAGGGCAAGAGGCTTATACTATCACTACTACAACTGATGATGCTGCTTCTTATAGTAATAATTCAAAACAATACACATGAATGCAGTCTTGATGCATTGACACTTCACATTTGATCTGGTGCAACAATAAATCAAAAACGTATCATTTATTGAACCAATTTCCAACTCTCTGACATTTGTCAGACTAATTGGATTGCCACTTTTAGAACTGAAAAAGTCAAATTCTTTGATTCCATCTTCTCAAATCAGGCTTGTATCTTTATTATTTAACTTCATGATGACAGTTAAATAAATGTTTGTAGGTTGTGAAAAAAAACCCATTTACAGGTATGTAAATAAATGTTTTATGTCATTTTTGTCAAGTTGTATGAGATACTTATCAGTTGTAAGTGTATTATCGCAGTATATGGCAGTATATCCCTATACTCTTGTGATGACTCATTTTATTAGTCTTTTAAACAGAAATAAAACAATTTGACAAACCGACCAGCTTGAAGGTAAGAAACAAATAAAAAAACTGTTCTAAACCATAGACGATAAATATGGACGTAGTATCCGTGACGTCACCCATCTGTTCCTGAACGCTGTTTTGAAGCCAATTGACGGTGGCAGCCATATTGGAAATGCAGAACTCAACCAGGCATAGTCCGACGTAAAGAGGCGGAGTTTGAGCCTCCTAGCCAACTGCTATAAGTTCGCGTCCGGGAGTCAAGTCAGTCATGTCCTTATTTGGGCAAAAACTCGTAATCTTAAAATCTTCTGAGCCATCGCATCAGAAAAAACCTCACCCCCCATACAGTGTGTGTCGAGAGCCAAGCTGTTTTTTGAACCAGGCTGTAAACATGTTTATTAATGCTGCAAAGATCGTCTTTTTTGAATTGGTGTCTATGTGTTTCCCGGTGTTTCTGCAGCCAACCTCAAGTGGATTCTCGATGAATTGCAGTTTATAACACTTCCGCATGGGCTTCATAGTTTGAGACCGGAGGTTGCCGCTCGGTCTAAACTGAGCAGAATTGAGTAAAAAATGTCAAGGGTGTGGCTAACATTAGCAGAACTAGCACCACGAGCCTCCGATGCTCCCTGCAGGTTAATATTCACTTACTTGTGTTGAGTAAACCAGACACAGCCTTCATACAACTTTACTTCCATTTTCTAAATCATAATATGCCAAACGGCACAGGGCTACAAGATGCTATCTGCCATCTGTTCTTGTTTACGACTGGATCTTAGTCATCATCAACCAGAGCTACATCTCCGGCTTGTGGTGGGTGTATGCTTGACAGCTCAGATACAAAATATTACCAGTATTTTAGGGCTACAATTATAAGCTATTCATAACTTGTTTAACCAACTAGTAATTCTGGTGTCGACTAGCAAGGTTGATGACGTTCAATCGTGTAGTTGACTAAATGTGCGCATCCCTAGTACCTTTCAGCACTAGGCTCTACCATAGACTGTAAAAAACATGGATGTAGCCTCTGTGGATGTCAATTTTTGTTCATCTCGATTTATTTTATGTATCACATTATTTTTTTACTGTTATTTCAGTTTTAAAATGTAGCAATAAATAACATATTCAAATTAAAACTGACAATATTCATGTGATGTTATACATTTGTAATGTTATGACATTTATGAATGCATTATGGTGAATACATGATTATTATTCAGACTATAATCACTAATCATTGTATCCCCAGTTTACATACTTTAGTCTGTCATATATACACTCCAACACAGCTCATTGTCCTATCTCCTCTGAGGCAGCCAGTGTCGTGACGAATGAATACAGAAACATTAAAGACACATGCAGAATGAATAAACACCAGCAGTATACACAGCACACAATTACACACACACACACACACACACACACACACACACACACACACACACACACACACACACACACACACACACGCACACACACACACACACACACACACACACACACATGAAATATACATGCAGAAATGTCATGCAGAGCGAGAGAGAGAGGCGGAGTGAGACAGACGAAAGCAATTCAAACCGATATTGCTCTGCAGTTTGACACACTCATTGATGAAAATGCTGCAGGAAGTCTTTCATCTCTGGTCTGTGCAAATGTGGAGTTTTCCCAATTACACAGCACTCCCTCTGTCTCTTTGTTACACACACACACACACACACGCACACACTATAACACATTGCTAATCACCTTGAATTTGTGTGCAACAGAACATCCCCCTAGCCTGTCACAAAGAGACTCAACATGAATATTAAACTCAAACTCAGACTATGTGTGTGTGTGTGAGTGAGCGCTCTGACATATGGCCGCCTACAGGTGTCTTATGTGATTTGTCACCAGGTGTGTGGATAACAATAACCTCTACCTGTGTGAGTAATAGAGCTGAAGGATGAGTCTACAGTTTCAATATACCAGGATGTGATCGCCTCTTTAATTTCCACTCTGATTGATTCCCCCACTCTCTTCTTCATCCAGAGAGCGTGTGCAGAGCAAACCAGGAAGTGAATTACCTCCAGTTGACATCCTCCCATGGGAAACACATTTCCCAGCAGGCTTTGCTAATGCTGACAGATTGCCTCTTTTTTTTTGTTGTTGTCTCTTTCTCACACACACGGAAGTGATGCACTCAGTCAATGATAATGTGTGTTACAGGCTGTATGCAGTATCATGAGGACATATGGATATAATGTATTTAGACACACATATAGACTCCATGTCCACCCACACGAAGCTAACACAACCCTCACATGTATGATTTAGTAAGTTAGCTTCTGCTCAGTCTATATTTTTAGATTCAGTTTTTTCAGGTTGAAGAGCAGCTGTTTATGTAGTATTTTCTATGTAAACCTCTCATTTTTCTTCTAAAAGCTAGAAGATAGCAACATGACTAAAATACAAACAGTAAAATTGCTTCCATGTTTGCTCAAAATCTTCAACTAAACAAGCTAGCTTGCGCTGATAGGATGTACTACTGAAAGAAAGGTGCTTTCAGCTAATGCTAATTGTGCTGTATAGCTGTTTAGTGTTTACTATGCGTACATTCTCAGCTTTAGCATGAAGCCATATTGCTGCTGTCGAGCGAGTGTGACAGAGAAAGAGGCGGGCTCTGCGCCTCCTCGCCAACAGCGACAGTGTTCCCGCCTGTCCATCAGGTCAGCTCATGCTCTCATTGGAAGACTCGTAATCTCAATATTTTCCCAATTGCCGCGTTAGAAAAAAATCACCCCCCATCGATCGAGAAATTAGCTATCCAGACTACACTCGTCTTTTGTACCAGGCTGTAAAAATGTTTATTTCTGCTGTAAAGATCGTCTTTTTCCCATTCATGTGTATGTGGTTTTCAGTACTTCCGGAGCCAGCCTCAAGCGGATCCTTGATGAACTGCAGTTTTTAGCACTTCCACATTGGACTATTATTTTTAGACCGGTGGTTGCTGCTTGGAAACAACCCAGCTGTAAGGAGCTCCATCTAATGATTACGTTAAATTAACCTACTAACTCACTGTAATTGTGGTTTCAGTTATGAGATAAATGAATTACTTTGTAGTGAAAAAAAATTCAATTATTATTGGAGAATCAATAGGGTTCGGATTAGGGTTAGGGTTCGGATTAGGGTTAGGGTTCGGCTTATGGTTTGGATTAGGGTTAGGGTTAGAACCAGAACGAAACTTAAGTAAACAGAACCAGAACCAAACTCATGCAAACACAACCAGAACCGAACCAGACCCGAAACAGAACGTACCAGAACTGAACCAGAACCGAAGCGAACCGAACCAGAATCGTGCCAGAACCAAACCAGAACCGAACCAAACTCAACCATAACTGAACCAGAACGTTCCAGAACTAAACCAGAACCGAACCAGAACCGAACCAAACTCAACCAGAACCGAACCAGAACGTTCCAGAACTAAACCAGAACCGAACCAGAACCGAACCGAACCAGAACCGTGCCAGAACCGTACAAGAACCGAACCAGAATTTAACCAGAACTGAACCAGAACTTAACCAGAGCTGAACCCGAACCAGAACCGAACCGAACCAGAACCGCACCGAACCGAACCAGAACTTAACCAGAACTGAACCCGAACCAGAACCGAATCAGAACCGAACCAGAACTGAACCAGAACTTAACCAGAACCGAACCAGAACCGAACCGAACCAGAACCGTGCCAGAACCGTGCAAGAACCGAACCAGAACCGAACCAGAACTGAACCAGAACCGAACCAGAACCAGAACCAGAACCGAACTCAAGCAAACAGAACCAGAACCAAACTCAAGCAAACATTATTAATGTCCTCAGGTTGGCATTGAGAAAAATCCGATGCCTCAGCTTGGATGGGCTGATCTGATTTCTCCTCTCAGTGAGTATTTGCCCGGTCTTCAAGAAGACTCTCTCTCTGAAGGAACAGATGAAGCCACGATACAGAGCCTCCCCTCCATCACCTGTATCTTATATCCTCACATGTGATTGGCTGCATGGCTGCCAAGCTGACCAATCAACACAAAGTTCTGCTGTGAGCAGAGCTGGGGCTGAGCACTGTGAGAAAAAAACGAAAGGGAAAAAACTTGGAGCCGGCTCTGTCTCGATGCGAGCCGGCTCTTCTGATTCACTATAAAGCATCGGCTCTCAGAGCCGCAGCTTTTGATCATGACACATCACTAATGTGCTTAATCTGTGTTACAATTATGAGGGGGTCCTTGGACAATTTTCTCACCTGTAAGGGGTCCCTGGATCCAAAAAGTTTGAGAACCCCTGCTCTAGCTAGTAGGCGTGCAAACTCCCGACAGTGAAAACAAACGGAACAAAAAGAGCGACACAGCTGCACAGAAACTCCTAGACTCCTAGACTACATGTCTTTCAATGTAGACTTCCACTGAGAGGAACATATTAGACTATTTAGGAACTAAATTAGGAACTAAATTTAGACTGTCATACCAGCTTGATCATCAATGAAAATGTCCTGGAAATGTCCTGGAAATGTCCTGGAAAATGATCTCTGGAAAGAGTGGGAACCCTGATCCCTCTTTAGGTCGAGAAAGGTTGGGAAATGTGTTTTTTAAAACCTGTTCAAGCTGTAAGAGGAAGTTGGGTGTCTGAGAGTCTGGGGTTCAAACTAAAGTTCAGAAAAGTTATTCCTATAACATGGCTTCCTCTTCATGTATTACAGGTGAGTGCAAGTGGACGTTTAAAACATTTATAGAATAAGCTTACCTGTAAATTTAAAAAGTTATATTAGTTTCTGGATTGGACAAACTTTAAAGTTCAATATCTTCGACTTAAACTACTCTGAATGCATATAGAGCCTCAATTCCCCCTCTCTCATCTCCTTCGTCTCTGACTCCATCACTGGAGTTTTCTATCTTCTGGATAATGAGCCTCAATAACCGGACACTTCCCATAAGTCTGTCTAGCCAAAAACTCATCCTGGTTTCCCTCTGGCCAAATAAACTGCGTGATGAATGAGTCTTTTTCAAAAAGATATCAAAAATTCATCTGCCCCCAAACTGCTGAATGAAAAATGGAGAATATATCAGTCGCCGAGTGCTCATTTTACATTCCCCTACTCCCAAATTCAGAGTTCACTTATCTCCAACAAGCAGCGATTCCGAGACAGCGACCGGGTATGAGTTATCCTGCAGATTGTTTTATGCATGACGCTTAAGTGCAAGATTACTTTGACTGATGGGAGGGCAAATCAGTATCCAAAAAGGCTTTCTTTGTTCTGATTGGACTCAACTGTGGTGAATTACTTTGGACTTACTAAGGCTGGAGAGGAGGCATGAAAACAGGAAGGCAAAACCTTCAATATTGTACTACTTACTTTTGAGTTTCTCCGCCAGTTTCTTTGACTTTTTGCTCCAAACTTTAAATTAAAGACAGAGCGATAGTAAGCAGGAAATATATTTGGAAAAGGCTGTTTGAGAAATATGTTTATGTTGGGAACAAGGAGGAGGGGTGATAGAAAAAGTCTGAAGGTGGGGTTGAAGATGATGTGTGTCAGTGACATCGGGTTGTATGATGCACATTCACAAACCTGGAAACCCTGAGGGACAGGTCTGAAAATTGGAAAGCTAACCTCCACTCAACCTTCTCTCTCACCTGTTCCCTCTCTTCCTTTTGCCTTGAACAAGGCAAAAGGAGGAAAGTCAACCTGTTTGTTTTCAGACCTCGGGTAGCCATGCTGGGTATGTGCGGACTAACATGGTCCCTTACTGGCTAACACATTACTTATTTAGTTACATTTGGTTGAGTCTGCGGAAGGGCCCTCCTCTTTCTAATTTTCACCCTCTGTGCTCCACATTTCCCTTTTTTTCCTTTCCATTCCCCCTGGCGTTAATGCTGTCTTATTTCAATTTTCAAACAGCGAGTAGATGGTTGTGGCAACCTCCGGTCTAAAAATATGAGTCCAATGCGGAAGTGCTAAAAACTGCAGTTCATCGAGGATCTGCTTGAGGCTGGCTCCAGAAGTACCAGAAACCAAATACACACCAATTCAAAAGAGCCGATCTTTACAGCAGAAATAAACATGTTTACAGCCTGGTACAAAAAACGAGTGTAGTTTGGATAGCTTGTTTCTTGATTGGAACACACTGTACGGGGGTGAATTTTTTCATAAAGATTTGAAGATTACAAGTTTTCCATTATGGTAAATGGACTTGTACTTATATAGTGCTTTTCTAGTCTGTCTGACTACTCAAAGCGCTTTTACACACTACTTGTCACATTCACCCATTCATACCCATTCACTTACTGATGGTGGAGGCTGCCATTTAGTGAGGGACCATCAATGTTAGCTAATCTCATTCCTATCACATCTCATTCACACACTGCTGAACAACAGCAGGAGCAACTTGGGGTTCAGTGTCTTGCTCAAGGCCACTTCGGCATGTGACCGCAGGAGCTGGGATCGAACCGCCAACGTTCCGATTGATAGACGACCGACTCTACCCACTGAGAGTCAGCCGCCCTGATTATGAGAGGCACAGCTGACTTCATTGACAGATGGGAACACTGTATCTGTTGGCTAGGAGGCTCAAAGCCCGCCTCTTTACGTCACACTCGCTCAACAGCAGTTATGTTGAGTTCAACATTTCCAATATGGCTGCCCCCGCCGACTGGCCTCAAAACAGCGCTTTAGAAACAGATGGGTGACTTCACGAATACTACGTCCATTATTTTTACATGCGTCTGTGTGTGCCACACAAGGGACGCTTTGATGTCATATTTTGCACATAGCAGTAAGGACACTACAGCAACTGGCTGCGCACAATAAACCAACAGAGAGTCGCACCCACATATGTTGATGCATGCATTCAGAGGTGTTGTTTTATGTGGTCTTGCTGTTCACACTGACTGCTCACAGCAGGGCTAAATAAACCCTCAGGCTACTGTGAAACCTCCAGGTGCTACTGACGTACAGTCAGCGCCCAGTCACTTCTCACCACTAGCAGAGTGTTTAACATTCACACGTAATACTAATGATTTCTGCTCTGTCTGAGGCTGCTACGCCTCCTAAATTGGAATAAATTTAGCAAATAAATGTTGACAAGGGCAGCAATGATCCAAAATGCCTTGTCAAAGCAATTTAGTTGAAGTGTATTTAAATTGCCAGTTTAGTCTATTTTAAAAATTGTGGGCATGTTTTTCCACTTCCTAAAGGATTAGTGTAAAAAAAGTGAGTTTTTTTAATACCCTCAGCAGATAGTCTCTTTTAACCAGCATCAATACAAACCTGACCCTCATGAGGAGGGCTTTTCTTTCCTCGCCCTTGTCCTTCCCTCTGTTACTGACTCACTCCTCCATATAAAGAGAGACTGCTGAGTTGACACTCCTGAATCTAGAACCGGTGAAAATAGCCGAGCCCCCCTGCAGACTTCAACCTACGCGCCAACCCTTTGTGTGTGTGAAAATGTGTGTCTGTCTTTCTTCGTGTCCTCTGGTGTCTCCCCTTCATTCTTGTCTCTTTTTCCGGCCTTTTCCGTTTGCTTGTATTTCTTCATCATCGGTCTTACATTCTTCCTCCTTGTCTCTTTGTCTGAATCTGGCAGCATGTGTGTGTGTGTCTGTCTGCTCCCTGTCTGTCTTTCTGGCATCTCTGGTACAGCCAAAGAGATTTTTATAGCTTCTCCCCCGTGTCTCCACCCCCGCAGCCCCTCGTTTTTCTGTCTCCCTCATTTTTGAAGTGGATGAGTAAATGAATCTCTTTGTCTTGCACCGTAGTGTTACCCGCTAATCAGGCCATTCACTGATTACACGCTTCCATGCGTGTCTCTTCCTGTGCATGTGCGACTCCTTCTGGGATTGTGTGCATTCGTGCATGTGTTTGTCATTTTGTCTGGTATTAGCAGTGTGTCATCATCAGCATATTGTTCAATGAGACAACCAGGTGCGAAGAAACAAAAATGCGACCCACCAGAATCCAGAGGAGGATGTATTTACAGCGGGTTCAAGCTGCGCTCTTTGTTACCTGCCTGACTGTGTCTAGGAATGTGTCTGGGTATGTGTGTAGATAAAAAAGGGAGATGTAAGGGTAGAAGAGGAAGAGGGGTAGAAGAGGAAGAAGGGTAGAAGAGGAAGAGGGGTAGAGAGGATGAGGAGGACGAAGAGGAGGGATGCGAGAGGGGTGGAGGGGAAAACCAATTATCGTCCAGATAAGAGGCAGGCTATGGATTTTCTACCAGGCCTCTTCTGCTGCTCCATTCTGATTCTTCCCCTCTATCTGCTTCTTCTGCCTCTCCGTCTCTCCCCTCATGTTGTAGAATCAAATTTCAATTCAGAAGAGCTTTATCGACATTGTAGAAAACGTTAAAAATGGTATCAACTGGAGAATATATTGTGCTGTCTTTGGTGTGTTATTGTGTGTGGTCTGATTAACTGCAGAAGATGGCCTGTTGAAATGTGTCAGACAACAGAGTCTGACATTTTGTCAATAAGCCCCTGTCTATCTGTCTATCCGTCTGAGTGTGCGGGTGAGTCACTTTGACTGTCAGGCAGTCACACTATCTAATCTGCATTGTCATGTTGCCCTTCAGTATTAAGGGGGTTTGTGTCCTTGACAGTTGTGTCGCAGCTTAGAGAGTCTAAAGAGGGGCTTGAGATTTAACAGCAAGGGATTGGAGGATATTTTCTCGTCCGTCAAATATTTTTAATGAGAATGTTGCTGCTGGTTTTTGTCAACCATTAATGTCACACTATGCCAAAGAAAAAACTGGCAACAGAGCTGTGCAACAGTTTAAGGAAAGAGTACTGTTCACAAATATTGATATAATTACCTGTCATGATAAAACATTCAATTTTTAATTGATAACTGACATTCAAAAAGTTGTGGCAGTGCTTTATTGTGTCATGTGTTTAATTCCAATCACTGTATGTCATTATAAAAGTCGGTCTTTAGCATTTTGACACTTTCATCTGGATAAAATGAGAACAGGGTGTGAAATAGATTTGGAAAAAACAGAAAAACACAGACCTAGGAAAGAGGCTGAGTCATAAAAGGCATGTAAGATTTCTTTGCCTACAACATTGAAAAGTAATTAATTGTCCCTTTATCGGTATATGTAGGGGTGGGAATTGAAAACCGGATCCAACTTAGAACTGGTTCCAATTGATCTAGTCCATCGGAATTGTACACCTCAAATGTTATTGATTCGTCACGTCACGTCGCGTCACGTCACGTCACGTCACGTCACGTCACGTCACGTCACGTCACGTCGCGTCACGTCGTGGTATGTTGCATTACGTCACACACTCTGAGACGCAGAACTCCTTCAACCACGGGGAAATTCAAAGTATTTTCCTCCAGGCTCCAGGGGCAACGTCAGGACTCACACGGCTGAAAATGAGGCACTGAGAGCGGGTAAAATACCTCCACGATGACCCCCGGGGAAAAGCGTTTTTCCTCTCCAAATTCAAAGTATTTTCCTCTCCAGCCTCGAGGGTCCACGTCCGGACTCACGCGGCTGAGAATAAGGTCAACCTAGTGTTCAGTATGTTCAAGTTGAATATGTTCATGTTCAGTCTTGTGCAGACATAATTTTGGAAAAAATAAAATGGTTCCTTTTGGTGTGGAAGACTGTGTAGAACTACTTTTTTCCCCCTTCAAAAGGAGAATTGATAATGAATTGGATTGATAAGCAGAATCAACAATGGCATTGTCATTGATAAAATCTTATCCATTCCCACCCCTAGGTATATGTGACACACCCAGAGTGAACAAGTACTCGCTAAAGCTAAACGTAAAAAAAAAAATATTGTAAACAAAAATATTGGATATTAAAGTTTCTTTTGAGTATCATTGATCTTAAATACATCAAAGCAGTAACATTAGAAGCAGTTTTCTTCAAGCTCAATAACTCTGATAATGTGCCATGTCACTCTGCTAACAAGGAAGTTAGCTAGCGAGCAAAGTAGAAAAGCCCTTCACATGAAGCCCCCTTTCAATATGAAAAAGTTAAATTAAGTGTTTTGCAGCATGGGTGTTGCTAAAATTTGTATTCATTTGCAACACAGAAACATTAAAGCTACACATTTGGCATTAGCTAAACCAGTCAGAGCCAGTTTACGCTGCTAATGCACGACTGATTCACTCTTTATACCTAATGGCAACCTGTTAGAGCTGTTCATTTTCTGTTTATCTAATAAATAAAGGTATTCATCATCCTTCATTAGCATAAATGTGTTTGACAAAATGTCAACTCCTCATCATTGCTGTCACTGATGTGGCATTTGCTTTCAAATTAAGCTAGTGACATGCTACGCTAATTTTGTTCGAATGCAACCAGACTGTCACACAACATCTGGAGCAGGTAGGAGTGCTGTTTGTCATTTGCGCATGCAGAGCTCAGTCTGGTAGCAAATGATAGATGAGGAGAGAGAAAAGATATTGAAAAAATGGAAATTTGTTGAAAATGTCTGTCTATCTAGGTATCAGGCGCTGGTGGCCTAGTGGTCTAAGCGCCCCACATACAGAGGCTACAGTCCTCGTCGCAGGGGTCGCCGGCTCGATTCCCGGCCGCGACCATTTCCTGCATGTCTTCCCACGCTCTCTACTCTTCACATTTCCTGTCTCTCTTCAGTTGTCCTATCAAATAAAGGCAAAAAGCCCCAAAATATATATGTTTATTTTTTTCAAATATATTTTCATCTAGATTTTTACACATTACAAACAAAAGATCAATGCAAACAATTCAAGTAAGTGATGTTTTTGTATAAGACACAACATGTAAATGATTGAAAAAACAAGCCAACAATATGTGATAATAATTTAAAATAAAAGATTGATAAATACTTAAACAGGAAAATAAAGAATAGTGAAACTATAATACAATGAATAAGTGAATATCAAAAAATAAATAATTTGAAAATGTAAAAGAGCAATAAGTATAAAAATAAAAATATATATCCATATATATACACACATACATACATATATACATACGTGCACATACATACACATGGAAATATATTCTTTCACATTGATCGAACAATCATGACCATGTTCTACCATGCTTTTATCGAATCTGTTATGTCCTTCTCCCTAGTCTCGTGGTTTGGCCAAATCACTCTAAAGGAAAGGAACTCTTTAAACCAGATAGTTAAATGGTCAAGCAAGTTGATTGGTGAGCCACAGGCATCCACAGTTTCCCTGTACACTAACCAGTTACAGCGGATAGCCACCTCTATTTTAAATAATGCCTCACACCCTCTGCACAGTGATTTCCAGCTTCTTCACTCTGGACGACGGTTTTTAGTCCCAAGGTGCAGGACACAGCGTCACAAGAAAAGCTTTGTTCCTGCTGCTGTTACTGAGCTGAACAAGCAATAGCTTTTATTTTCCCACACAGTCAGCCTCCAATCTTATGACTTGAGCCCAGATTGTCTTATTTATTCATGTGATTCCATTGTTTTTATTGGTTGACTGTTTTCTGATATGCTTTTTAAAATGGAACCTTTAGCACTTTTATCATTTTATCATTTTATCATGTCTATTCATTTTACCATTTTTAGTGTTAGATTAGTTTTTAGGATATTTTTTGTATGCTTTGCACATTAAGTAGTTTGTTCTGTCTGAAGTCTATCTTGTAATTTTGTATCGACCTAACATCTCACTGGCTGCAAAACAAGTTTACCTACGGCTACAAATAAAGTAACCTGAACCTGAAATATTAATAATAAAATAATAAATGAATAAATAAACAAATAATAACAACAATAGGAAGTATAATACCAAGAACAAGTTAAGAAGTAAAATAAAAAAACCACCACATAATATATATATATTTTTACAGTCAGGTATGTGGGAACCGGAAAGTCTAGGACCAATCTTATTGGTGCCACCCAAGGAGTAATGAAGAAGTGAAACGGTGTGTTTAATTGCAAATATCTCTATAGAGGCCCGTATCAGTCTTAAAATAAAATACTAATATTTGGTGCCAGCTATACCAAAACTGTATCAGACCAGGCAGGACTACAATATACTGCTGTGCTGATATTCTATCCCAGCCCTTGTGCGATTGATTGTATCCATGCTTAACTTCAGACAGTCTAATTCAACAGTACACACACTTCCAAACGTTCCCTAACGTGATATCAACATCCCTAAAAGAAGTATAAGAGACGCTTCATAGTGTCTTTATAGTTTGCAGAAATAGCACATATCACAGCTGTGTTAAGCCGCGGATGCATGTCATGTTAGGTTTGATTCTCCTGCTGATTCAGCGCTGACTCGCCTGCCTAATATGAACCAAGTGGATTTACAACAAGCTGTCCACTGACTCATCATCCTCACTGCAGCCTGATTTATTAGAATTAATCTTTACTTATCCCTGATCCTCTTTCTTTCTCTGTCCTCCTCTTTGGCTCATCTTCCCTCATTCCAACTTCACAGCTGAATCACTGTCCGCTCTCTCTCTCTCTCTTTGTATCTCTTCTTCCTGTATGTCTCTCTCCATCTGTCCCGTGGGTCTGCTGCTTTTAGACTTCGACAAAAACTCTTTAAAAGGCTCTTTCTGTGAATACACTTGATCTCATTGCTCTCTGGTAGTATGCCCTCCTGCTCTGGACTGCTTTGGACGATCCACACACGAGCATTTCACTCTGCAGTGTTTACGCACTTAATTTGAAGCAGCCAAATCAATGCCACGGCCTTGGTTCAACGTATCAGGGTGAATGTCAACTGTATTTCATTCTGTTGAGCATCTAAACAGCCCTGATAGACAGAGAGAGAAAGATCTGTCTGTGCTCTCATCTGTTTGGAAATGTTATTATACAGCTCTGCATCCCATCATCAAGCTGTCTGTCTGTCACCCCGCTCAGCTGCAGCAACAAACAAACACTAATCATAGTTCAGTTCACTGCAATCATACAGCTAAACAAACTTAGTATTTCAGGCCACAGATACAATACTTCAGAGTGCAGTGATACAAACAGACACATGCTTTGTATACATGTGTAGATGGATGACTTATTAAAGGTAAAATCACTCTGTATGGAGACTGCCATTATTATTACTTTTGCAAAGGTTTCTGTTGAGCTCTATTGATAATCATACAGTGTTTTTATGATGATAGTAGTGCTGCAAAGTCAGTAACCTATTCAAACATTTTTAATCCCAACTTGAGGTTTGACCACTTTAACAGCTAAAGTAAGGATCATCAGTGTTAGAAGTTAAAGCTGTTAAAGCTTTCATAGTCACTGAATTTTCCATGAAAAATACAGCATATCTACAGGTGACCCTGGACAAGTTTCAGATTTCAATCTATCATTTTCTCTGACTTATAATTAGGGTCGTAAAGGGGAAGAAAAATTCCGGTAAATTTCCATGGGAAGTTAAGCTGGGGAATTTTGGAAATATTCCAAATTGGAAACTTTCCATGAGAATTTATGAGAATTAATGGCAACTAACTGGGAATTTAGGGTAATTTAATAGGAAGGTATCATATCCAAGCATAATTATTTGTTTGGTTATACATCCAAAATAATACAATTAAAACAGATTTATTCGTAAGTAGAACTTTATCAAGTGTTAAATATTTTATTGAACAATCAATTCTTTCATTGAAGAACAAAAACATGAATGTTGAGTTAAATATTTCTCATCCCCCCGACCCAACCCATTCAAAAATTAACAAAAATACAATCCCAACAAAGTCCCATTCAAATGTTAAATGAAAAGAGCTGCTCTCCCTCCAAAAAAGTCCCATTCAACATGCATATAAAAAAGCATCTTCCCTCAAGCTTTTTAAGCCTAGCCTCTGCAGGAGTCTAGAAATCATCTGAGCATGTGATGGAGGAATGCACAGTGCATGTAGGGGGCGTGGTCTCAATAGCCCTGCAGTAAGCAGTGTGTCATGTGCATGTGATTGAGGAACAGCATAGATATTCAACTGTACTTGCATGAAATCTGGTTTTTTTAGTCAGGATTATGCTAAAATATATTTTCCCCAACTATATTTACGTTCCCTATTAAGAGCCAACCTTCAATTTAGTAAATTCCTGGTTTTATTCCCATGTAAAGTTTCCAATTTTGAAAATTCCCGGAATTATGCAACCCTACTTATAACATTGTTTATCACTGCTCTTTTTTTAAATTCTGGGGCTACATACATTGTGAGGACCAATGGGGAAGGGATGTAATGTGCAACTTCAAGTTCATCTGTTGCTCTCTGATTGATTATCATATGAAGTCAGGGATAGTGTAAAATGAGGTGGTGGTTATGCAAGTTGGAATCCTGATAGAGTGAGAAGACCCAGACACAAAGCTCATTATCCAGCTACCTAATGGAGAGAGCAACAAAATGACACAAAATATAGATTTAAAGATGATAAATTGATTAAAGACTATTTACTTTCACAGAAAACAAAATTGTCTGTCTGATTTCACTGATTGGTCTCCTTGCTCAACAGATTAGCAACCAACTGAACATTTCAATTCACGTTCAAGTTAAAACTTCAAATCAGCTTTCTCATTTATTATTATTAAAGTGAACGATTCCATTAAGGGAATGTTTAACAAAGTGAACAGGACTTCTGCATTTCTGTCCTCATTCAGCTCAGCTTCTTTTCAGAACTTTGCAGTTGACATACCTTTTGACATAAATGGTGCAAAAGTCAAAACTTCTAACATTGTTTCCAGCACCACCAAAGCTTTTGGTTTAAAATACTTTCTTCTGCTAATAGACACTCTCACCTACTGTTGCCTGGATTGCAGGACAGTATGTTGCTCCACTTGTCTCTATCAGAGATGGTTGGGGTCGAGTAGCTCCTCAGGCTGCTCTCATATCTGAAGTCATTATTTCTGAAACTGAAGACCAGTCTAAGATGGAAACAAAAAATTTTGCCACAGTGTCAACAGGCAGAGCTTAAAGTATCAGACTTCTTTCTCTGGATTAATGTGATATGATACGTGAGATCAGGTGGTACTCTGTGTTACCGATGTTATGATGTTTTGACCAATCAGATTCAAGTATTTGACTTGGACTTCATTTCATACAAAACAACAATAAAAAAGAAAACATACATCCTTCAATGGACTTTGTTTGACTTTTAATACAGCTCAAATGTTTCGAGTTGTGCCAACTGCTAATCCTTTAAAACTACTTTTACTCCTGGACTGTAAGTGTAACCTCAGCTTCAGCACAGGAAGAGCAGCTAAACCCTCAATCCTCAGCTCCATTAAATCAATTTCACCACTTAAGATAAGTGGCTTGGCTGCACAGGGCGGCTGATGAGCCCTGTGACGGCTGCCTACTGTGTGCCACTGCCATCCGACAGATCTACTGCTCGCTGGCTGTTCTCAGGTTCTCAGAAGAGTTAACAATTTCAAATGTTTCAGATTATTATAAAGCATTTTGTTTGTTGAAGTGCAAGAGATCTTAATTTTAGATCACAAGCAGAGGCGATTAAGTCATATCTGCGAGTTTGGGATGTGAAACTATCACGCCCAAATTGTGAAAGATGACAGTACAATGTTTTTGAGCCTGTGGAATAAGCCGGTGTTTTGAGATGGGATCCTCTCTACTGTAGACGATCAACAACATCTGTGTTTTCACTACCAGTGTAAAGAGGAGTCTGTGTGACGCACGTCATTGTCGCACTCATCAAAGCATCTGCATCCCTTGCAATCATTTTCTGCATTTCTTAAAATTGTTTGTGTTTTATTGGAAAAATCCAATATCTCTGTGTGGAGTAATCACAAAGGCAGATGAGACTGAGCTTGTGTGTTGATTGGATTTGACAAGATTTGTCAAGAATGGAAGATATTAGAGCGTTCAACATCATGTACTTTAGATTAATCCAAGATTATCTGCTTTTCTTTTTTCACATTTTCCCCCTCCTCTTGGTGCCCAAGCTTTAAATCTACACACAATGAAGAAAGATATTCAAGTGTACATACAGCTGTCGATAATGCACCAAGGACTATTTTGTACCAGCTGGAAATAACGTAAGCTGTAAACAGATGCCAATCAGATTATTGCGCAGAAGCACATCTGTAAAATTCATTCAAAACACATCAATCAATCAATCTCAATCAATCTTTATTTGTATAGCGCCAAATCACAACAAACGTTATCTCAAGACGCTTTTACAAACATAGGAGGTCTAGACCACTCTATGTCAAATTATGAACAGAGACCCAACTTCAAGACAGGGTAAGACTCAGTCTGACCCCACCTTAATCCATCATGAGCATTGCACATCGCAGTATTTAGCTAGTTACAGTGGTGAGGAAAAACTTCCTTTTAACAGGCAGAAACCTCAGGCAGAACCAGACTCATGTTAGACAGCCATCTGCCTCGACCGAGTTGGGTCTGGAAAGACAGATAGAGGGGAGTAAGAGAGAAAAGTGACAGTGATGAGACGAGTCGTAGAAGCTGTTGCCGCTGGAGTCCAGCATGTCCGGATCAGCTGGAGTCCAGATCGTCCACAGCAGGGGGACGTCTACAGCAGCTCAGAGTGATCTACGAGACCATGGAGCTCAGGGACTCCAGAAAGGTCTATGGTTAGTAACTTTAATGGGACAGGCAGAGTTAAAGTAAGTGATGAGGGGGTTGGGGGGAAGGGGGTGAGCTAGGATCCCAGTGTGTCAGTGTGCCAGTTCCCCCGGCAATCTAGGCCTATAGCAGCATGACAAAAGCTGGTCCAAGCCTGATCCAGCTCTAACTATAAGCTTTGTCAAAAAGGAAAGTTTTAAGCCTACTCTTAAAAGTGGAGAGGGTGTCTGCCTCCCGGACCCTGACTGGTAGATGATTCCAAAGGAGAGGGGCCTGATAACTGAAGGTTCTACCTCCCATACTACTTTTAGAGATTTTAGGTACAACTATCAAGCCTGCATGTTGGGAGCGTAGAGTTCTAGAGGGGTAATAGGGCACTATGAGCTCTTTAAGATACGAGGGTGCCTGATTTTTAAGGGCTTTGTAGGTTAAAAGAAGGATTTTAAATTCTATTCTACATTTTATTGGGAGCCAGTGTAGAGAAGCTAACACTGGAGAAATGTGCTCCCTCTTCCTAGTTTTAGTCAATACTCGAGCACATCACAAATACTGAAATGTATTTTTCTATTCCATTAATATATTACCTTTTTATTTTGCTGCCAGACATGTTGCCTTTTTTATAATTTTTTAATGTTTTAAATAATGAAACAAAGCCACAGTCAAAATTAAGCTCTTTCTTTCACTTGAAAGCTGACATTGTTGGGTTCGATATAATTCAATCTGCCAGTGTAAACATGCCACAAGACCCTTTTTAAAGTAATGATATGTAACTGGGACACAGGTTGTTTTGGGTAAAATGCCTGCATTAGCTGAGCTTCCAATAAAAGAGGTTTCAAAGAAACATTGTTCATTAAAATAAAGTCTAGAATATAAGTCCTATATAAGATGCAATCTGGGGAAGATTTAAACTCCCTCTCTGCATGATGATTTCCATTTCCTGCTAGCTACCTGGTTGGTAGTTGAGCTCAGCCTGTGGTAATGTTGATAGTTGTGAGGTACAGACCCACTGCCTGTGACCAATTTGCTGTCACCCACCTCTGCTGAACACATTTTTGTATTTCAATCAGGAGAGACACAATTTGAAGATTAAAGGTTATTTATTACAACTTAATGAATAAAGAAACTTGACAGAAATCTTTTGCGTAAGGACTCTATGGGGATAATTTTGTGAACGTAGGATGTGTGAATTTGGCAGCAGAAGAAATCCCCCTAGAGTCCAGACACTGGTGGTGGTGGTTGATGAATCCTAGGAATTGAAGACTTTGCGGAGACCAGGTGGAGATGGGGAGGTGGAGGGGTGTGCACCATCAATGCAAGAAGGAACTAGCAGGAGAGAGAGACACATTTAAAAAGACAGCAGAAAGTTGATAGGCTGGTGATAAGGGCGTGCCACTAAGCTATTGGATGACAGCTGCCACTGATTATCCATTGCAGCTCCGGAGCATGCAGCTGGAAGCAGGTGAGCTATTGAACGAGGAAAAGGAGAGTTAAACAACTGCTGTGATTGCTTTATAGTCTTCCTGTCTGAACTTTTGCTAGAGCTACATATACACAATTACATATATATTGCACATTTATTTACTTAGTGGAAACCACCATTTCCTTCAAATGCTTAATTTTACAGCCAAGAATGTGTGCGTGAGCCCAACTAAATGATAAATAAATGTAGTCACCTTTGCTAGCCAGGAACATAACTACCAGTCAGTTAAACTAATGATTAAATGCTGGTCATATTTTGTGTCAATGCCGTAACGCTGCCACCCGCTACCATCTCCGGTTAATGGCTACAACCATAATGCTATAGTGCTCTACCACCTGGATGTAAGCAAACACAGATGACTGATGGCATCTTGTAGCTCAGAGTAGTTTGGCAGTGTTTTGATCTAGACCAGGGGTTCCCAAAGTGTGGGTTAGGACCCCCTGGGGGGTCGTGAAACATAAATGGTGGGTCTGAGATGTCTTCCAGAATGTTTATTTTTTTGAATTATCTAAGAATTGTACATTTTAGCCATTCCAGTAAAAAATATCTACAAAAACAGTAGCTAACCTTGAAATAAAAGCTTGAAAATATAAAGTGTGACAAGTTTTCTGCCTTTCTTTTTGCCAGATGACTCCTAAGTTTAGGGTTAGTGAACAGTTAATTATCAAAAGCATCAGTAGCAGTAGATTAATTCATAATGGCACAGGAAACACAGACACATGCTCATATAGGTAGGGTCATTTTCTGCAGACCAGCTAAATGAAGACACATTAAGTCACTTTGAGGGACAGTGGGGGTCACGAATCTTTGGCATCTATATTTTTGGGGGTCCCGGGCTGAAAAGTTTGGGAACCCCTGATCTAGACAATGGAGATAGAGCTGTATGTAGCAGCGTCTGGTTTAACTGACATAGAACCACTCAACCCGAGCTATGTGTTACCAGCAAAGGCATGTGGACATTACGCTGCAAAGAGGACTGAAGGCTGGTGGTGCCACACACAACACACCAGTTAGACATTATTTACCCACAGACTCTGTGATACCTTGTTTAGTCATGTTCAGTAGATTGCACACAATTTGGACCGTTGTGTGTTTTCCTACCTTTAGACCATTACACTTTAAATGACCTCTCTCTACATGTCTTATTGAATATTGGTCTAGTAGCAGTATTTAACTGGCACCTGTATTTGGGATGCAGCTTACGTTGTAGCTGAAAATAAATAAATACAATAAATGTATTTAAATAGTGTCTTATACACCAAATGTTATGGTAATTCACAGTAATGTCATTTAGAATTATTCACTTTTATGCAGATGACATTTGATTGCATTTGAGTCAATATTTCACACAAACAAAAGGCCAGTCTCTGGCTGACAAACAGTGTGTGGCAGGAGTTTAAGGTCAACTACAGAGGAGATGTTTTTGGGTAAATTTTTCATTTTTGTATCATTGCCTCGATGCCTGAGGGGGGAAATGTTTTGGAGCTCATATGGCTTATGTTCACGTTTCTTTCTCCAGTGCTCTGTGTGTGAATCCCAGACAGTCCCCAGTGTCTGACTGGGCTGTAAATAGCCATGGGAAAGCCAGAGAAACACACACACACACACACACACACTCGTTAATACTCTTCTCAGCATCCAGAGATTTGGCCTCAGAGTTAAGCTCTCTTTCTCCACATCCTAGTGTTGGTCTCCCCTCCTCTCACACAGAAAATCAAACATTGGTTTGATTGTTTCAGCAGCTTCAAGATTTCTTATCAAGTGTGTTTCTTTGTTGGTGTGCGTATTTGTCTTTGTGTAGAATAGATCAAACTTTTACACACACCCTGCTGTCTACGTGTGCTCTCCAGATTTGCTTTTCACTTTTTTTGTTGACTTTTGTTGGATGCTAAGAAATTTTATTGGCATAAAATATTTTTATTGACTGTGTGTGTATTTTTGGGGACTCTAGGAGTGGCCAAAGATTTAGTTGAAATGATTCTGTAATCATTTTTGACAACGACATTGAATAATTCTAAAAGCTTCATACAAGGATGCTGGAGTTTTCAGTCAATGCAATAAAACTACCATCCCACAATAAACCAAAATATGTCCAACTATTTCACTTCTGTTTCTAGTCCTTGTACTCTTATTCACCTGCCAATCACAGCGGTGTCTTACCCCAGAAATGATATAACCGCAGCATGAGGTTGGTAAAATTAACTGCAGTAATATTTCTGCTCTGTTTTAGAGAAATAGTTTGACATTCTTGAAAAGCAAACACAAATAACTCATGGGGTTAAATGACAAGAGTTATGCTGCCCATCTTATATTAAGCCAGGGTAAGCATGTAATTAGCGTAGCTTAGCATTAGGTGTGAGCAGGTGTGATGACAACAAGCTTACTTCAGCTAAAATATAGGCTAGTGATAGCCAAATTATTCGATCAGCAGCCTCTAGTCTTGAAATCTGAAGCCAGTGTGGAAGTGCTATCATCTGCAGTTCTTAGAGTGTCCACTTGAGGCTGGCTCAAGAAGCAGTGGAAGCCACATACACACCCATTCAAAAAAACCTACTTTTCTTTTGTAAATATACGATTTTATTCTCACATTTTTTTCTCACAATTACATTTTTTTTAGATGTCCCTTATACTATGTTGTACAGAAGCCTGAGTCTGTGTGACCAGTATGTTTGAGTGCCCTCCAGTGGATTTATTGTTGTACGTCAATCCTAGTGTAAAGGACACTTGGAAATGTGGGTACCTTTAACCCTCCTATTATCCTTGGGGTCAATTGGACCCCATTCAGTGTTTAACGTCTCTAAATGAATGACTAACATCATTTTTTTGGCTTCATATTTCATGACTTTTCCTAATTTAATGAATTAATTAAATTTGAGGGTAACAGGAGGGTTAAAGGAAGAATTCACAAACCTAAAGTGTTTATACTAAGCCATGTTAGCTTTACTAACTTGTTGCTTGCTGTAGCTTATAGAACAGAGAAGCGGGTGGTATTCATCACCTGACTATTGGAGAAAGGACTGAACCTGCATACCTGCGTTGTGTTTTTTTTAGCTGTTTTTAAAATCCTCAAAAAATGAGAACTGAACAAACAAGGTTAACTTAATGTTTCTACAGTTTTAAAGAACCTTTTTGAAATTCAGCAGAGGAAGTCCACAGTGCATATCACTAAATAACACTTCTTACAAGCAAATTCTGAAAATAAGTCGACATGAAATACAAACAGTTGAACTTGTCTATGCCGCACTGGGAGTTTGAGACTCAACATGAGATGGGATGACTTGTAAGTGTGAATATCTTTGCACGGCAGAAACTGCTGATATCCATAGACAAGACTGAAAAGCAGTGAGGAGAGAGAGGAGGGGGAGATGTGGTGTAGCTGGTGGAGGGATGGAGAGATGACAGAATCATGACTCTAATAGTTTCCAAGTTGCTCTCTTTCTCTCTCTCTCTCATTTTTAACAAAAAATTGAAGCCCAGATTGCCGTCTTCCAGGCTGCTCAGACATGCTTAGAGTAACTCGCATTCAAGCCATTCACACAAATGAAGCTTTCACAAATGATCCGTCACTCGTTTTCTCCATCTCACTCCCTACTCTTCTTGTTTATGTGGTGGTGGTGTCGATGCACACACCAGCGACTACACACGTCCCAAATGTCATCTGCCACCTCGGCTCAGCGGGAGCAGTCAGCCCAGATCTTTGTGCTCTGTTTCCTGAGGTGTGTTAGCTGTATGAGCAGGCGTCTGACCGGCTGTTACTGCCACTAAGGGCACTCGCCAGGCCAGGACTGGATACACGCAGGTCCCCTTCAGGGTCCTGGCAGGTCGAAGCAGGTGTCGCCGTGCTTGGCCCGGACCAGAGATTCTCTGTGGGGCTGCACACGTGTCATATACAGGCCTGTTAGGAACATGGTACCTGCTGGCTACCTTTCCACTGGCCATATTACTGCATGTACATTGATGTCATTTTGGCTACGTTCACACTGCAAGGCTTAATGCTCAATTCCGATTTTTTGCTCAGATCCAATTTTTTGTTCGACTGTTCACATTATCATCTATAATGTGACCTGTATCCTATTCCAGTTTGAACTGTTTGTGGCTCCGAACTGCCCCGCATGTGCAAAAGAACAGTAACAATGACGTCACATGCAGCTGTTTCTCAAACATAAACATGGAGGAAGTCAGCATTTTTCGCTTTTGTTACAAAGTTTTTGTGCAGTGGGAGCTAGAGAATGAATGACCAGGTGCGGAGGAGGTCAAGTATAAAGAAAAAGTGAGCCAAGGTCTATGTGGACACGGAGTCAGGAGTGGTGGGTCTGCGACGTTAATAGTTTCACAGAGACGGACTTTATTCAAAACTTCCAGATGTCAAGGGAAACTTTCAATTCCATCTGTCAGCAGCTCTCCCCAAGAATCCTTCGATAGGACACTCAATTGTGGCGCTCCATCATTGCTATCCTCCATTTTTGCAAGGCTACCGCAGCGCAGAATTGTGACGTGTGTCGTAGGGATGCACCGATCTGATCCTGGTATCGGATATCGGCCAGATCGGACTCAAAAAGCTAGATCGGATATCGGCGACAAGGGGCCGATATATAGCGCCGATTTTAATATCCCTCCTCTCTGCCGCAGGTACAGGTCATTCTGTGGGAAACACTGTGGAAACACTACGTTGACATATTTTTATTTTCTCATTTGAAGCATTTTTTTTATACAGAATATTTAACTCCTCTTATCCACTGCTGAGGTTTACAGCTGAGTTGTAATATCTGTTGGTTATAAAGATTTACGCACCAAACTGCTTGTGCACATTTATAATCTCTTGAATAATGATACTGTCAGTTTAAAAATGTTCATTTCATTGTGGTTTTCAAAGTCAGAAAAGCCTGAAGTTGCCAAAACATGATTCTATCCTCACATTAAGGAATAGAGATTGTTAAATCAATACCAGGATCGGATCGGTTCAGTATTGGTATATGCAGATACCAAAGCCCAGGTATCTGCATCGGTATCGGGACCGAAAAAGTAGGATCGGTGCATCCCTAGTGTGTCGCTATAAAGTGGCGTGAAAGTATCAAATGTGCATCAAATCCGCCTTGGCCGTTCACACTGAGGTCGCATTGAAAAATCAGATCTGTATCTGATTCAGGACCACATATGGAAGTGGTCTAAATCTGGTTTGAAAAAATCAGATTTGGGCCAGATTTGAGTGTTCAGACTGCCACTAAAAAATCTGACAAAAAAATGGATTTGGGCCACTTTTGCCTGCAGTGTGAACATTACCTTAGAAAACCATGTCTCAGTTGCAACAAAACATCAACTTTTCTCAACTTTTTAAAGAAATTCACATAACACACTTCAAGGATGCTCTTTGGAGTTTTCATAAGTTACAATCACTTTACTTTAGTGTTGACTTTCTTATTTGCAGCACATTTTACTCAAATGTTTGACCTCAAAATGCACTGTGGTTTAGACAGTATATTCCACAGACACATTTAAAAACTTTTAATGAAAAGCCAAAAAGAGAGAGTCTTCAGAAGGTTGCCTGTGAAATATCAGAGCTAATTAGGCATCATAAATAATTTTTATAGACTTCAGAAACCGCTTACCTGAGGCGGGCAGGGTTGTCGTATTTCAGTTTGATAGACTGTCGTGTAATGCTCTTTTTGGACTTGCTTTGACCTTTCAGTTTACCTCGCTGTATTTTGAAGGATTTCTCTTTCTTGAATATAAATTCTTCCACTGTGAAAAGAAGGATGATGAGTCTACAGAATTCAACATCAGAAATGCTGAAGAAACAAACTCTTTTCTTCTGCCTATCTGTCTGTCTGGGTGCCTGTTTGGTTGCCCTTTGGTCTGCCCTCATCTATAATGTTTCCCTTGAATACCCTCAGAGCATAATAGAGAAAAACATCTGCAGAGAGGTCACAACCTCTCTAATGAGCAGCTAATTTGTTGATGCACTTCTTCACGCTGTGATGTCATGACAGCAGACAGGCACTTGTTAAGCTGTTTCTGCTCTCCCACCCCGAGGCTGTGAGTTCGCATATTTCACTGTGTGAGAGTGTGTGTTTGGGCCCAGGAGCTGTTTCTGTCAGCAGTTATGTTTTATTGTAGGAGCTTGAGACATGAAGTGTGGATGCCAGCACTGATCCTTGTACACAGGTTTTACTGAACAGGTACAATGTAGGTGTCATGTAGGTGTCATGAAGTCTCTCTGAGACAGCTTATATCTATTTGTATACACTTTTCTTGTTCTTTTTTCTTTTTAATAAGCTTAAATTAGCACTTTTAGCCGTTAAGTGAACATATCACCGACAGGTATAGTCAGTAAATATCATATTTATATGAAATATTTAAAGCTGCTGTTGGTAGCCGTGATATAAACATCAGTTCGGAGAGAGATTTCGTATGTCAACACTACCCCTCCCCTCTCTGCTCATGTAACCCCGCCCACAAAAGATTGTTGTGCTTGTTCTATGATGAAGTAGTGGCTTCCCAGCTAATAAGGGCCACACAGTGGGGCAGCCACTCAACCAATCAGGACGGAGGATCAGAGATTAGCTATGATTGGTCCGTCATAACGGGGACAAGGGGAATATTAACATTGCTTTATACATAGGCACTTGAAAACACAGAGATTTTGCGATAGTATCAAATCACTTCACTTACCGATGAGTACGGATGGGTATTATGACCTTTTTTCCAAACCTAGCAGAAAAAAAAGTAACGTTTTTGACACCATTCCTACCAACAGAAGCTTTAATTTTTGTGGCTATAAAATGTCAGAAAATAGAGATAATACTCAGTTTCTTGCAAACTAAGGAGTCACAACCAGTGACTCCAACACCAGTTGTTAGAGTAGTTGCTGATTTATCACATTCTTATGGACCAAACCAGGAAGTTGTTCTAAGCGTAGATAGCATTAGCGTTGAAATAATGAAAGATGATTTTTTTTTTCCAACTGAAAAAACACTTAAACTTTGAGATCATCAAAGAGATAAACCATAATGTTTGCCTACAGGAGGTTGCAGAAATCGACGACCTCCAAAAGTTACTCACTGGAACTTTAACAAGCATCTTTTATTTGCGCCTCAATTACTCTTGTTAATTCACTGTTAAACCACAGACTGTACAAGAAGATGGACGGCACAAAGCCAAAACTTTTATAGCTCTCCCTGGTGACTGCGGTATAGGTCACTAAGCCCGCCTCCTCCATTGTAACAGATGGGACATAGGTCAAACCTGAAAAGTGAAATACATGTCAACTAAACATGCTGTCTTAGCAGTTAGTTCTTACTAGTGGTGGGCGATATGAAAAAAATCTTCTATCACGATATGGACTACTTTATATCACGATAACGATATACCACGATATACGTAACGGCATAGTTTTCACAGAATAACTTGAAAACATTCTGGACAACATAGTACAGAAACTGCTTACTTTTTCCTCTCCCTTTATTTGGAAGTGACATGAAAATGTCACAAATTGGATTGCTGTACAGGAGTGCAAAATTATATAATATACAAAAAAGGCAGAGCGGCGGATCGACCAAAGCCTCCACATTTGCTTTTTCTACAATCTTTATCTTTGTAGTTCAAGTCAGAGCAGTATAACAACAACAGTACCTAACATTATTGCCCTAAAGAGGCAGGTGGAGGTATCAAATAAACAAACTGTTGATTTTTTTTCATACTGTGTGCCTCGCTCAAAAGACTCCTGCAGGCTCCGTTGAGTGTAGTAGCGGTTCTTCGTCCGACATGGCCCTGTTTCACTTCTTTCTTTGCTCAAACGCAACTTTTGAACATCTATGTACTCCCTCTCGTGTTTCTTCTGCAGGTGATAGAAGAGGTTTGTTGTGTTGGCGTCAGGCGAGGGAACGACCTTGTGGCACAGTTTGCAAACCGCGGTTTTCTGCTCCGTGTCAGACGCGTTGAACCCAAAGTGTAGCCAAACCACAGACGTGCCCCCTCTTTTCGGCACAAGCTCGATTTGAGCTTCCTGGGACTCTGTATGTGTCCATTGTGACTGGGATAGAACTTTTTCTGAGCCGTCCTCCTCCATGTTTACCTGTCCCTGCTCGTCTGCATGTGTTGTTGTTGTTGGTGTTGTTGTGTCGGCGTGTTTGGTACCACGTGACTAACGTAAAGCAGCGTAATGTCGCAAAACCACAGTCACAGTACAGCCTATGCTGTGAAGATTCACTTTAATTGATAAAACGACGATAGAAACGATAGAAGAAAAATGACACGATAGACAGTTTTCTGTCGTATGTACAATATATATCGTCATATCGCCCATCACTAGTTCTTACCATGCTGAAGTATGTGTTGGTGTTCTTTATTTGGAGTTTTCTTTTTAACCAGTTGTTTGATGCCAATACGAGGGCATGTGATGTCATGATTGGCAGCTCTGTTGACAAATGCAGACTCCTGCAGTGTTTTGATGGTTGAAGGCAGAGTGGAGGAGTTACAGAGAAAGAAAATGTAAAAACACCAACATAACATTTATTTAACTTTCAATAACCACATTTATTTGGTTTAGGTGTGCTTCGGCTAGCGGAAGGAATGGGCCGTCAATCCAACAACCACACCAGCTAAACCACTTGGCTTCATATGTCACCAGCACTATATGTCAGCGCCCATCGTGGGAGCATTTTGGCTTCATTAATTATTTTTTTTACAACAGAAGATGCTGTCCATATCTACACATTTAGAGATCATCAGCTGGGCCAATGAATAAGACAGAAACTATACTTCTACATAATTGGGACCCTATAAATGTTTTCTCTGCTGGCTTCTATTTCTTTGGATTCAAATGAAACCCACTCAAATGACTATCCTATTGGCTGGACTACCCACCAATCATGTCAACAGAAAGGCCATAACCTGTAATTAGGGGTTGCATATTGACTCTAATGGGACTTCATGATATAGACTATCATTTAGGGGCCAGCTGGGAAGTAAAAGTTATGACTGTGAGCTGGAAAAACTTTCTCACAGTCCATATCCCCTTACTCTTATTAAAACTCTTGTTTCTAAAGCCAAACTGCAGAAATATTAACTTTTAACTAAAGTTTCAGATAGTGTGTCATTACAAGTGGATGATGTTTAATCTAGACTGTGCTTGCGGGTAATACCTGCAGTGGAAATAACCCTTAGAAGGCAGGACTACGTGTTCCAAGCTAGTAGAGTAAAGCCGATACTGTGCTCTGTGGTGACACAGCGAAAGCATTCATCTATTTGATATCCAGTTCTGAGGTGCTGTGTGTAATGAGACTTCAGGTCTTACATTAGTCAGAGCTTTCTCTTGTGTTTGTTTTAAGGCCCTGAGAGAGCAGGAGGAAAATCTGTCTCAGGCTTTAAATAAAGAATGAACATGTGCTCTGGAGAGATTTTGCATTGTACTACATTCATTGATTTATGTAGCATTGCATATGGTGATTGGTTCAGGACAAACAAGAGGGACTTCTGGGGTCAGAATTTAGAGCTGGAGGAAAGATTTGGTGTCAATTACACCATAAAAATGCTGTATTGTCCAACCTGGCGATAAGGAGATTTATGTGTAACTCCATGCAATTTAAATCAACTGTGATGCAGCAAAAAGCCCCCACAATCCACCGGGCTCTCCCTCTCTCCTCCTCCTCCTCCTCCTCATGTGGTGATGGCCATGTGGGAGCTAAATCTCTACTCTGCCAAGGATTTTATTGATTCACATGGAGGAGTCCTCTCTGACAGCTCCCCCTCATTGCCTGTGAATCATTGAGGTAAACTGTGGGTGCATCAGCCTGCCTGCTCATACATTAAAAAGAGATGAAGTTGAAGGTGTGTTCATGTCACGTAGAGTTTTCCCCCCACACGACCTCCTTCCCCTCTTAAATTATCTGCCCTTTTCTAGCCTTCAGTGTAACAATGAGCACGAGTAATCGCTCTGCCGGCTGCAACGATGGCAACTTAGCACTCTGATTAATTTCAGAGAGAAAGAATTGATTACGATTGTAATTCACCTTTTCATATCAACCCATATTTTACTGAAATTGGCAATTCAGGCAGTCAAGATAAAACACATGATTCTGTATTTGAGTGATTGCACTGTGGACGCTGCTGAATGGAAGAAAGGAGACTACAAAATAAAAAGAAGAAGAAGATTGATTTATAAGGATATGAAACTGAGCATGGAAACTGGTATTGTGATCGATTGTCAGTTATGTTAACGGACGAAAGAGTGTAAAACTGCTGCTGTCACTCTTAAATGGTAGTTTCTGTTTGCAGAGTTTCCGTCCCGTCAGAAATATTCTGCTACGTTGATCATCAACATCCAGTTACATGCTGCTCTGAAGCAGAAGTGTGCTGCCATTGTCTGTAAGGCAGGATGTAACAAAGTCTGTTACATGGCGTCTACAAATAGACCAAATGTGTGATTATAACATCCTCAATGTAAATCAATCAGCTTACTGTCTGAGACAATTTGTAGAAAGCATTGCTTGAATATATTAATACTACTCTAATAGAAAAATGACTCTGGTTAGTTTGGATGATGTTTATTCTAAAAGAAAATGAGTGGTCTGAAAGCTGCTTCTTTAGGGTCACAAGATCTTCTACAAGTAGGATGGGACACAAGCGTACATCTGCTCAATGAAAATTGGTATTTGTTTTTCTTGTCTGTGCAACTTTAAGTGACAGTTTGATCTCATAAAATAACAACCTAAACATGGGCTAAGCAGGTATAACTCACTTTTTTTATGTGTCAGAATCACATAGAACTAGGGATGACCACAATTAATCGATTATCGATTAATTGATTGTTAAGAAATTACTCGAAACACACATTTTTGTTATCAATTTTCCGTCACGTGGAACAAAAATGCGGTCTCATATTACACTCATCTATCAGGGAGGTGTTTTAAGTTTAAAGCATGTTTCAGTGAATTAGCTGTTAAAGATGTTGCGCACAGCGGAGACGCTCAGCTGGCGGCTGCGGCTGTGCGTCAGGTCTCCACGTGCGCTTTTTAAAAGAGGATCAATACAAAACTGCTGCCAACAACAACACGGACACAAAGGTTGACAGCTTTAAACTGGATATTTCCACCTTTGGATACAAAGGCAACAGACAGGTGGGACATTCAGGTACGCTACGTTTACAGACAAGCAACATCAGAGCCGTCTGGGCTTTTATCCAGCGGGACTGATTATGTCCCGGTTGCGCTCCCGGCTGACACCTGACCGAATACACGTTTATTTTTCTCAATAAGAACGAGTAGACAGAAAACTGGACACTGTGAGTCTGGAGTACTTTTCTGTTAGTATTATGAGCCTTCACTTTATAAGATTATTTTAATGAGTCTGATCGTTGATATTCTGCGTGGCAAACATGTGCCCGTATTCAATCCCGTCAGTTATTTGCATTTTGTTGCTGTAGAAAATATAATTTAGGGGGAAAACAACTTATTTGGCATTTTTTTTGACGTAAGAATAATAATGTTTTTTTTTATCAATTAATCGATAATTGATCGTTAACATTTCCAAAAATCGATCACGGAAAATTCTTAAAATGTACATCCCTACATAGAACTATATAACCTTTAACAACAACAAGGCAGCGCGGTATGTTTGCGTGTTTCAAAAAGTTACTGTGTTCAGGCCGGGTCGGGGTTCTTGTCATACATTTAAAATATGGAGGAGATTAAACCTAAATGTTCACAGTTTGTTTCTTTTTCCTTTTTTCCTGTGTGACTTTTGTATTATTTTTTTCCTTTTTTCTTTCAGTCTTTCTTTTTTCTCTCTTTCTTTCTTTCATACATTTTTTCCTCTCCTAATCCATCTTTTCTGTTTATTTTTTTATTTTTTATTTTATTCTTTCTGTCATTTGTCTTTCATTTTTCTTTTCTTTCATTCTTTTTTCTGTCTTTCTGTAATTCCTTTCATTCCTTTTACTTTCTCTCTTTCTTAATTTTTTCATTCTTTTTCTCTCCTTATTTTTTAATTCATGGTTTCATTTTTCTTTTTTCTCTTTATTTTATTCATTTTTTCTCCCCTTTTCTTCTTTTCTCTTTAATTTTTTCTTTTATTCCTTCTGTCTGTCTTTTCTCTATCGGTCTTTTTTATTTTTATTTTTTTTTCTCTCTGTCATTTGTCTTTCATTTTTCTTTCTTTCATTCTTTTTTCTGTCTTTCTATAATTCCTTTCTTCTTTCTTTCTTTCTTTGTAAATGTTTTCATTCTTTTTCTTTCCTTATGTTTTAATTAATTGTTTCTTTTTTTTTGTTTTTCTTTCTCTCTTTATTCTTTCCTTTTTATTTTTTTGTAAATTACCAGAGTATGCAAAGAAACTTCTCACCTTGGCCAATTTACCTTTTTAGCTATAACCTGCTGATAGTGATATTTTGCCAATTATATTGGGGATCCCAACTATTTGACCTTCAATGTTTTTATTACACCCTCACCAAATTTTGGGTGGATCTCATAAAGCGCCACTAAGTCTGAAAATCAATGTATGTACAGAAATTCATTTTATTCTAACATGATGGTCCTAGACCTGCTTTTGGTGTTTTCTTGTTATCATCTTCATAACTAAGCCTTACCTGTAGTCAAGATAAGGACAGTTTATATGTGCAGCACGTTTTCGATTTAAAGGCTACTCAAAGTGATTCATAAAAGGCAACATTTGCAATAAAGTAGTACAGCTCCAAGTATGGGAGATTTAATTATTTGAGAGTTGCCTTAAGGTGGCCTGTGGAGTTTTCTTGTAAACATACCACAGTAAAGTTTACATTTTCTTTACCCTTAAGATGTGCTGTGGACATCGTCTGCCTGAAACGTTCGAGGCAGACATAGCTTACATCCAGCTTAACCAACTAGCTGTCAGGAAAAGTGGAACAGTGTGAAACTGCACAGGGAACATTCATGTTTGGGTTCATGTACACTATCATGAAGTCAGTTTCCTACGTGTGCAGCATAGCTAAACTCAGCTCCACCATGTTTTGACTCCAGGCCTTGTGAGCTGACTGCCTCGCCGTGTTTCTCCGCGCTGCATTACCCTCCATCTCCCTCGGCTCCCCGTTCCCCGTCACTCTGTCATCCGTGGCCCTCACACATCTGCCTGCTTGTGATAATAGCTACCCCTGTCAACAAGAGGCAGGGGAGGGCAGCAGAACGCTGAGGGGTGTCCGCGCATACACACACATACACACACATACACACACACACACACACATAGCACCAACCACACAGCCTCAATTAAATTACAAACCATGTTCCCCGGCCTGATGATTGCAGGATCGGTAAATGTTTGCCTGCTCAATGAACGGTCGGTTGCTGCCCGGAGCGGAAGGGCTAGTTAGCATGCAGGATGTTCATGGAAGACTGAACAGAAGAGAGGGAGGAAAAGAGGAGAAGGGGGACGATGAGAGAAGAAAAGAAAGACAAGAGAGAAAGAAAGTACAGATTAGCTACTAGTTTGAATTTGTAGCATCCCAGTTCACCATCCCTCATTAGTTTCTCTCTCTTATTCTACAACAAGAGCACAAAGATGTTCTTGAAATAGTCCATTGATGACGGTTTTAGCGTAGACCACTTCCAGTAAAGCTACCGTGTCTCTCCTGTGGACAAAGTGTGGACAAACTCTTATCGTTGTTTTTGCCCTTCACATCTGAAAGTTGCATTCTCCAGCACAAAATCTCATCCTGTCTAGTTTACCTTTCTGCCTGAATGTTGAAAGTCTTTCTCAGAACGCACTATAACAACCTGAGTGTCCTTTCAGCTTTCCATGTAGCACCAAAATACGCCCACAATGTATTCATGTCTTCAGAATTTGATGTCTCCATCAGGCTAAGCTGAACTTTTTGTTTGATGCTAGCAAGCAAATGTTAAATGTTAAATCACAAAATGTTAGCATGCTAACAAACAAGGCTGACATGATGAACATAGTGGACATTACATCTGGCTGAAACAGCAGGATATTAGCCATGTCATCTTGAGCATGTTAGCATGTTAGTTAGCATCTAGCTCAAAGCAGCACTGGAACAGAGATTCTAGCATGGTTGTTAAACCTCATCTGTCATAAGTTTATCACTTCAACAGAGGAAATTGATGTCAAATTTTTGGTGTAAAGTGATAGGTTGCGAGTTAGTCAAAGTTACTATCAGTAACACTTTATGGTCCAAGATAGGGTTGCCAACTTTCTCACCACTAAATAAGGGACAGGTGCACAGTGCCATGGTGGTGTGAGCATGATGTGTGAATTCAGCGTGTATTCAACTGGAAATGCAGAAAGTGTGTATACTCTATTAATCCTTACTATATCATTATGTAACCTCATATGAATAAACCTCAAAGAAACCACAGTTTGGCTCTTTAAATACAAAAACAGGCAAAAGAAAAATTTAAAGCAAAAGAGGAGTATGACTCACCAAATGTACTTCTCCCATGGATACTTTTTGCTGCTCTTGACTGACTCAAGCAGTCTTGTGTCCTTTTGCAGCCAGAGAGAAGTCCTTACATGACAAGTCACAGTTTACAGATATATGAAGTTCATTTTTGACCAGCTCTGTGCTGCATCTGTTTCTTGAGTCTGAACATTTAATTACCACCAGAGAGAAAATCCTCTCCACACTTTTTTGCAGGACTTGGCGCATTTGCGCTGTATACAACTAATGCGCGTGAGGAGGCCTGTGATTGGATGACAGGCGGTGTGATTGGCACATGATCTGCCACTGCCGTTTTATCCGATCTAGGATCTGTAGAGTGCAGTCTGCTGTGTTTACAAGAGTTAATAGTCAATATACGGGACAATTGAGGTCCTGTATGAAACAAACCAATTTAGCCCAATATACAGGATGTCCTGGCTAATATGGGACAGTTGGCAACCCTAGTTTAGATGTAAAAATGTTAAAGTTGTAGATTTGATATCGAAAGAGCATGTCACCAGGAGGTCGCTTTGGCTTTAGCTGACATAATTATGCTAACTATGACTGCTAAATCCACACTTAAGTTACAGGTGACTTTTAAACAAAATAAAGACTGTGGATTTTATCCTCAGTTTCTTTCTTTGTATCCAAGCTGCAATGTGAAGGAATTGACCATGGCCACTGTGAAACAGAAGAAATGTTCACAGTGACTCATAATAACCATTAAATTATTTAAGTATTGTACCAACAATCTTGTTAGAAAACCCCCAAAACAGAATAACACTCCATGTTGCTCTGAACCTTTTGGGGACAGTCGTTTCTTGCTGTGTGCTGAATCTGTAAGTGATACCATCCATCCTCACTGCTTAGCGCTCCTGTGTGTCCTGCTGAGTCACATATTCCAGGTCATCTGAGCGTGTGAGAGAGAACGCCTGAGAATGAGCATGCATTCATACCTTTGTGTGTGTGTGTGTGTGTGTGTGTCCTGTTTGAGTGTATCTCATTCTTTTTAGTGGAGAGGGGCTTTGGCGTCAGCTACGATTTCTTGGCTTGATCTAAACCGGGGCGAGCTAGACAGGCTGTTCTGTCTGCTCTGTGTCTCCCAGACAACCGCTGCGGGTGAAGCTGAGGGGTCAGAGGGAGAGGGCGACACTTGGTTTGTGTGTCTGAGAAACGGGGAGAGAGGGGTGTGTATGTATGTGTGTGTGCATTTGTGTGTTGCTGTGTCTGGAGGATGTTTTGCAGCTGATTCAGAGGCTCAATATAGAACAGAACACCCCGGCTTTTAGTATGCATACAGCATGTGTGGTGCATTTGTGCTCAGTTTTGAGGGGACGGACGTGCGGGTCCATTAGTGGAAGTCTTAGGAGTCCACTGTGATATCTTGGGAGCAACATGATGAATGGCAGCAGTGTTTCCTAATGACGTTCTTGGACCCCAAAAATGAAACCTAATGACTTTGGTGATCCCCTGACTTTGTTTGCTGCAGAGAGTTGAAGTCTACCCCCCAGTCTAACTTGTCCTTCACTTTAACATAGAATAACTCAACAAGTTAAGACTGACATGCTATAAGCTTCAGGTGCACTCTTAGACTAAAGTACAGGCTCAGTGTCAATCCATCCAATGAAAAGACCACAACCAGAAGTACTCCTCTGGTGTCTCTTTTACTTCCTGACATATTGTCCTCTGTCGATGGACCTCACATTCATGGCCATCTGTTCGTACTGGAGAAATAAATCTTTCAAAAGCAGGTAATAATCATGTTGTTTGATGTCCTGCAGGCTAAATGATTCACTAAAACAGCTGGGGACGATTGTAAGCAAGAGTTGAGGCTGATTTATACTTCTGCATGGCCCCTACGCAGCAGTGGCTGATGCGGACATGAGCCCCACATACTTGTGCGTTGATGTGTCCATGTCGCGCAGCAATTCTCCGCCGAAACACTTGAGGGTCTCTCTGATAGCTGGTCGCCTGCTTCTGGCCTACGATCTCTGTTTACTTTTCCACAGTGATTCAGAGCGTGTTATGTTAATCTACAGCTGATACATGTTGTTGTTTATCATACAGACATGATGACATGAAGAATAGAGAGGAGGAGATGAAATACACGGCCGATGTGCAGCCGATGTCCGGGATCCCGGAAGGCCTGAAATGCAGGAACCACAATGCTGCCGAGCGGACCAATCACAGGGCTTGCGGTCCGCATTGATTCTACGCATAGTTACATTTTGGAGGAGGTGCACGTCAGGTACTTGCGCAGGCCTCTGTGTGGGTATGGGAACTACACCGTCGATTCGACGCAGAAGTATAAATCAGCCTTTAGAAGTGCTTTTCTTAGGGACTACATTCTGCTACATTTATCAAGATAGAGCTGAAAGAAAAACTTGCTGTGTTTCAAGTCCTATAGTGAAGAAGTGTGGCTCATGGATGGTTTATTTTTCTGTGGTTTTTCATGTTTAATATTTGTGTGCTAACTTAATTTATTCATTGAAGCTTATTTGGTTTTTTTATGCCTTAATTGAGAGGATAGGACGGTGGATAGAGCAGGAAACTGGGAGAGAGAGTAGGGAATGACTTGCAATAAAGGACCACAGGTATGAATCAAACCTGGGCCGCCCATGTTGATGATTATAGCCTCTGTACATGGGGCACAATTTAGCCACTATAGGCCCAACCACCATCCCTGCTTATTTATTTCTGGGAACAAACGAGCTCTACAGCACTAAACATAAAAGACAACAGTCCTTGGTTGTAGTTCCACAATATTTTTAAGTTAGGATGCACAATAGATTCGTCCAATAAGTTATTGAACGAGTAGTCGTTCAATAGGTAATTCGAGTAATCGAATACAAGGATTACTGTAAATTCCCATCCTTTTTTTTACCCTCAGGTGTGCCTAAACTACAGATTTTAATATACAAAAATATCAAAAATGCATCAATAATGTTATTAGTATGGAACGCTATGAAATGCTAACAGCATAGCAGCATTGGCATAATGCAACAGTTCCCTTTAGGATGCACCTTCAGCACCTTCAGAGAGAAAATCAAAAGGTGCCCTCTAGGGTGCCCCTTCAGCGGGGAAAACCCTATGCAGGGCCCTGCAGCCTTCCCTACATGCTACAAAAGACTTGAAACGGTGTCAGCTAAAAAGTAGCACAACTTATTGAGGCTAGCTAACATTTTTCTTCACTAAAAAAAAATCCTCTCCAGTTCACAACAAGTTATGTTCCCACTCTGGATCTCCACAGGCCTGCAAGCATTCCCATGGAGTTTAACTATTCCTGTATTCAAAAGAGCAAAGCAGATTAAGTTGCATAAAATCAATGCTTACCCGCAGAAACTCTCCATAAAATAAATGAGGTTTTAAAAAAGAAAGACTGTTGTAAGGGAAAACCACTTTGCCTCAGTAAAGGAGAAGAACCGTAGAGGGCAGATAAAATTAAGTGAAATGTGAGAACAGCAACATTTAATGAGTGTTTTCCTGTGTGAGCTCATAGAAGCACACTTTCTCCTACATCCAGGTGTTGGATTACATAACCCTGCCTGCCTGCCTGGGATGGCGACACAGCAGTTTTTTTGTATGTGTCATTTTGTATATTCGTGTCCACATTACGCTCCCTGAAGCTTTCCAGCTGAGGCATGCAAACCCTTTCTCTTTTTCGAACACACACATGGCTTCTGCCGAGACGTCTCAGCACACACTCACATTCCTCTCAGTCTCCCTTTTATACTGTAAGTGGAGAGGAATCCAACATGTGCTGAGCCGCAGAGCAGATGGAAGTGTATCAGATGATATCAGAGAGCTTATAATACCAAACAGACCTTCCTTTAACATGACACACTGATGTGGCTTTCGGAGGTCAGAGACAAATCAAACCGAGCTGTTGACACACTCAGGTCAGAGGTGCTTAGACAGAGTCTGCAGGTTTTGACTCAGCATACGTCTCAAATCCCAACACGCCCGTGTCCATGTCATCAAAAGCGGCCTTTCTGTGGGAGCTGCAAATTCTCACCAGTTCTCAAAACAATTACACGCTGACTCGACTCGTTTGATTTATTGTCCCGCCAGTTTGAAAGCTCTAAAAACTTTTGGCTCCTTGCCCGTGCCATTTACTGTAATTGAGATTTAAAAATGCAGTTGAATTAGATTATTATGTGCTGAATCACCTCAGCTCGTGCACACAGCCAGGAGGTAAACATTTTGTAATTGGATGAGAAAAATCAATAATTCAAAAATCATATTATGAAAACACACGTTGGAGCTCAAACACGCTGCGGTTAAAAGGTTTATTTTGTTGATGTAGTCTTAATTAACTTTGGCAAATTTGTGGTGTAATCATCATCTCCTTCTATATTCTCTTCAGAAGCTTTACCCTGTCAGCGTATTCTCAGCTGACTCCTTCCCCGAGAGAACCACGTCCACTATAAACTGCTGTGATTTGTGTCCTCCTGCAGCAGGAAACCCTTTAATGTGCATTAGTGAAAATCACTGAGAGCCTTTCTCCAGGCTGATATTGACTAAACTTCAGATTTTAAGTGTCAACATTTTTTTCTTTTTTCTGTTTGGAATCCGCCAGTGGCTTCGTAGTATATCTAAGGTTAAGGAGAAATTGAAAGTAAACTAGGGTTAAAGCTCCTGTGAGGAACCTTTGGTTTGTGTCGATTTTGGCGCCCCCTGTTGACAAAGCATAGACTGTATGAAATGTTTCTGTTTCTGAAGAGCTGTTTTGAGACCAATCGGCGGCAGCAGCCATATTGCTGCTGTCGAGCCAGTGTGACGTGAAGAGGCGGGCTTTAAGCCTCCTAGCCAACAGTGTTCCCGCCTGTCAATCAAGTCAGCTGTGCCTCTCATTGGAAGACGCGTAATCTCAATATCTTCGAAATTGTGGCGTTAGACCCCCCCCCCCCCCCTCACAGTGTGAGCTGATCGAGAAATGAGCTACCCAGACTACACTTGTCTTTTGTACCAGGCTGTAAACATGTTTATTTCTGCTGTAAAGATCGTCTTTTTCCCATTCATGTGTATGTGACTTTCGGTACTTCCAGAGCCAGCCTCAAGCGGATCCTCAATGAACTGCAGCTTTTAGCACTTCTGCATTGGACTCCTATTTTTAGACCGGAGGTTGCCGCTTGGTCAAACTGGAATAGGAAAATACACATCAAATATATTTTACTCAAACTCACTTTATGTCATGATAGTAAGTTCTTATGAAACTGATTTATGTTCAAGTGTTAATTTTTCAGAGTTTGCTTTGAATATATAATTTGAAGCTAAAAGAGGGGATGTGATATCATGATTGACACCTCCTGCGGTGTTATTTTCCAGATTAACAAGGTACAGAAGGAAAGGAGAGAGAAGACTTAACGGGCATGAACACAAGAGTCATTGAACTATGCCAACACTTGTTACAGCGATTATTTGGCTTCACTTTATTTCAGTGGGAGAAGATAGAGGCATGTCGTCCATAACTATGCGTAGTAAAAGTTATGAAATAAAGACGTCTCTGGCTCTGATTTGTGCTCAAATGTAGAGAATAAACCTCATACAGCAACTGCCTTCCTTTTTCTTCACTGAGAGTGAGTTTTGTGAGCTGTTATCTATGCAACTCTATGCAAAGTGAGGAAATGAGAAAGATTAAAGCTTAAGAACTGCTGCTAAGATGCCCTCATGGTTAGTAAATAGGTTTCAATTCATTCTCTGCATGCTGAACTGCATTTTTATTCTAACAGCATATGTTTACCGTAACGGAAAGTAATACATCTTGTACATAAATACGTGTTTATTCTATTAATTACGATCTACTCATACTTGCACAGTCCTCTGTGGTTGCAATGCTTCATCTTCTCTGCTGATTTATACAACAGACATTGTCTAAGTCCTATCAAATAACAAATCTGTGTCACTAATTTGTTAAAACTCAGACTTGTTTAGCATTCTTGTCACAAGGATAAGCCAATCAGAAGCAGCAGCATTAGTTTGAGCTGAGCCGAAGATTAAAATCCCAGACAGTCTCACAGACTAAAACCACACAGGTCGTCTGTGGTTTGTCATTGCCATTCTCCTCACCAAGCAGTCTCTCTGCAGCTGTGTGTGCGTGTACGTGTGTGCATGTGTGTGTATCCTCTTGGCACAGGGGCTTTCCCTCCATCTTTCTTCTACTATCCTCTCTCCCTCTCACCTCCAGCTCATCACTCGTCTTCTTCTCACTTCCCCTCTCATTTATCTCCCACCATCATCCTCTCCCTGGGTTAACTGTACCACCCCACAGGCTATCCGGCTCTCCTCCAATCACTCTCTCTCCTCCTCCTCCTACCGACATCCTTTCTAACAAACGACAGAGGGAACAGAAACACTGCCAGAGATTTCCTGGGAAGGCACATCCCTGCTCGGCTCGAAGACGGAGACACACACACTCGCAGAAACACACACAACCCTCATAGCAATGTTCATGAAATATGCATGCACACATGGATCACACTGTACTGTACTTTACAGAGCACATACAGTATGACCCACTTCATATGCAGCACAGTAGACCAGCGAGGAGGAAAAATGGTTGCACTGGGCTTTATTTTGAAGGGGAACACATGGATTTGCAATGTAAGTCAAAGCATAGATCCACGGTGAGGGTGTGTGTGAAGTCAATAGATCTATATTAGTGATTGATGTGGGCCAGCAGAGCCAAACACACAAAAGCAACAAACATAATCAATCAGTCTTGGCTGCAGATTTCCTGTGAGCTGCACTCCCACAGATTTCCACTCTGTTCTGTGTCACTAATACATCTGCCCAGTCTGTAAAGTGACTAGTCTGGGTGTGTGTCTTGGATAACTAGCTCAGGTCATTATGAGTTTAACAGCACGAGTCAGATGAGTTACAGCAGAGGTGTAAATTAGGTAACAGCGGGTACGGCTGGGCCCTCATTCTAAGATATTTGTTGGAGCATCATTGTTAGCATCATGTTGTGGTTATATATCTTTGTTGCATTGTATTTAATGGTTGATCAATTGATATGTAACATATACACTGCAATATTCATTTCCTACATTGTCTCTAGGGGTGCATACAGAAAATCAATAAACTTGACTCCAGCTAGTGGTTGTAACTGATTTCCCAGCCCTGTACTTCAGGAATTAAAGACATACTAGACAACATCTTACTTCATAGGTGCCACTAGAGAAGAAAAATGTCCTGTATGGAGCAGGGTGGAGAGGACACTTGTGAAGGTCTACATGAAGTTCTTATGTCAGAGCCTTGGGTTGGCAACATGTAACTGACCCAATTAATGTAGGGCTTTTTATTAATACTAAACATAGCTTTAAAGAAGAGACTTTCTTGACACACACCTTGAAGCAGGGGTGTTTCAAGACATTTTGGACTGTGCTGGCCCAACTGCCACCAAAGTGGCATATTATGCTCTTTTTCATCAAAATATATATAATATATTGGTCTAAGAGGTCCCCAAAACATGTCTTTAAAGTTTATTGCTCAAAAAATCACTTTAAAATCAGATTTTGGCATGCCTGAAAACCCCTCTTTTTCAGCCCTGCTCAGAACAGGCTGTTTTCTGTGTCTGTGCCTTTAAATGAGAATGAGCTCTCTGACCACGCCCCCTCAGGAAGTGGATGTGGCCTCGGCTCTCCAGCACGTTGATCTAATGTTTACATGTTGGCTGAATATACACGGCTGCTCACAGACCCGCGTTACTTCAACCCTCTAAATTTGATCCAGAATCTGATCCTGACAGAGAGGCGACTGCAGCAGGACCTTTCTGAACAATTGGTCACAGATTTTGTGTTTCTTTCTTTCTTGGTCTTGGTACACAGCTACGAACATGTAGCTATGTGGCTAAGCTAACTAGCATGAGCACTTTTCCATGAAAAATAAATAAATAAAAATAAATAATATCATAAATAAATATCATCCACTAGATCTTCAAATCTGCAGACGTGGGGAGTAAAACCAACCTTTGTGTTTATTAAGACAGCCTACAACTAGCATGCCTCCCTCCTAAGCTCCTTGTTAGCACACATGTGTGCAGGTAATGAAAAACGGAGGAGGAGTTGAGTTGTATTTTATACAATCTATGGGCTGAACAAGCTCCGAGCTCTGACTACTGTTACAGACCGGATGTCGTTGTGACGTATGAAAAACACAGAAAAAACTGAAACGGCTCGTTTCAGCACACATTTACAGAAAGGTGGAGAAATCAGAACAGGGGCAGAATGGATTTTTTTCATTTTCGGGGGGTTTGTAGACATGCCAGAGACACATATTTCAGGTAGAGAACCATTAAAAAGTCGATTTTGCATGATATATCACCTTTAAAGTTCTCTACATGGCACTTATTTACATTTTCCAAACAAAAGAAGTTATCTTCCCGAAGTCCACTGGAGATTTAAACATGGCAGGGTTATATGTTGTTCTTAATTATGTTTGGTGGAAACAGGGCTTTCGTGTCGTACACCCCGGGTTATAACCCCCAAAATCCAAAATATGATAAACATTAAATTTTCAACATTTTCTCCATTTACAACATGACATAATTTATTTTACCCTGTGTTGTGCTTTTTATGACGCCTTATTTAGCATGTAGTACGATCTAAATTAATAGTATGCCACTTTGTCTTTGCGATTCATTGGCCAGACTTGTTAAGGTATGGGACAGGAACTCACCTGTCAGACCCAACCATCCCAGAATGCACTGCAGCTCTTCAAGCCATCCAGTAGCAGAGCCTGCCCGCCAGCAATCAGCGTGGTACAAAATGTAAGCGCAACATGCCAATGCCTGTCGCAGTAACATTTTGGCTTCACTTTTTTACATTGGTAAGTGGTGGAGGTGTGTGGTCCATATTTATATACATCAATGTTGAATATATAAATCAACAGGTAGAAGGATAGAAGAGCGAATAGAGTAGGAAACTGGAGGTAGAGTGTGGAGAATGACATGCAGCAAAGGGTGAGGGTAGGATTCTGGTCGACTTCTAGACCCTGTGCATGAGATTTGTAATTTATAGATAGACAGACCTATAGAGATTAGCCTACTTCTTATGATCAGAAAGCAGTGCCATAATGTTATACAGCTTGTTATTCTGCTTGCATCATTGAAAGCACCCATCATTTCAGACGAGTATGAGTGTGGGAGTTTCCCACGCTGCCCTCTTTCTGTCGTCAACTCTACCCGAATTGGGGCCAAGTGGGCATTTCCCACGATATGGTTGAGTCTGTGTTTATGTGTAAGAGAGAAATGAGAAAAAAAGAGAGAGAGAGAGAGAGAGAGAGAGAGAGAGAGAGAGAGAGAGAGAGAGAGAGAGAGAGAGAGAGAGAGAGAGAGAGAGAGAGAGAGAGAGAGAGAGAGAGAGAGAGAGAGAGAGAGAGAGAGAGAGACGCCAGAAAATGAGCCTTGGACTTCTGCAACTGAGTTATTTCCTTCAGCTTTTTCTCTACACACACTGTCGACTTTGCAGTGTTTGTGGTCGCTCTGTGATCTCTGCTAGAGTGTCTCTTAACCACAGGCGCACATTTAACACACTAACAGCCGTCTCTCTTTGATTCAGAGTGCTTCATAAATACCTTTTAGGCCTCGTCTACCTCTCCTCTTACCAGGATTTACTGAAGCACGGGGGACTGATAATGGCTTAATTCATGGAGTAATTTGACCCTGGTTGCTTTCCCTCTCGTTGTCTCCACTTCTTTCTTACATAACCGTCTGCTGCTGCTTGTAAGAACACACACTCTCTCCATGCATAATGTGAGTTTTTGCATGCACTGGTCGTATGCACTTTTTGGTGAGCATGCAGCCTTGTTGTGACCTTAATGAGCCATTTTAAACCTGCTGTTTGCAAGCTTTTAGTGACGGTATTTTACAGGACACATTTCCCTGCATCCACCCGGCCTTTATAGTCTGCTGTGTATTTATAGTACGTGTAAAAACTGCAGGCCTGTTTTATGTATAATAACACAGCGTGCTCACTCTGTCTCAATGTGGCTGCAGATTTATGTGTTGGTCTTAAATGTCTGTTGTTTGTCTGCACCTTTTTTTTCCAAAGCGTCTTTGTCCCTGTTACTGAGAAGATTTGAAATGATGCAGCAGGGTTGGCTGTGTGTTGTGTGAATGTGTGTGCGTGTGTGTGAGTGTTGGGGAAAATGAGAAGTGATGATTATGACTTGGCTGTGTCCTTGTTTTTCCCTTTAAATGACCCTGAACACTCTAAATTACGCCGCGCTTTGGGCCTGAGAGAGCGACTGTGGGATTACGAGCATCTCTGTGTGAATCTGAGCAGAGCTGTTTGTGTCAGTCGCATGCATGTGCAGGTGTGTCGTAGCTCCACAAAGCACAACTCACAGCACAACTGTGATAAGACTGCCTATGAGAGGTATTCACTTGCAAAATAGATCTCTCCCACAGCACACCTGTGGCCCCTGATTCACTGCGTCTCACCTATTTTTCTCTTCTATTGTGAGTCAGGTGTTGAAAAGCCTGACTATTCCCTTTGCGACTCCGTTCCATTCACAGGATTTCTCTGAGATAAACAAGGCAGAAAGCAGCTCCTTGGATTAGTGTTAAAAGTCCTTATACAAGCACTAGTAATAATGGAGACATTTTTCTTACAAAGAGACTTTGGTGATGCTAATTCAAAAGAAAGAAATGACCCAAGAGGTAGTTTTAAATGCAGGCAATAAAAAGTATTACATCCTGATACTATTATGTGGCACTTTTTATGTAACAACCTGCTGGTGTTAGTGTGACAATGTGTGCAATTTGGCCACAAAATCCCTGTTTTCAACCTAGATTGGAGCCTTTTAACATGTGTCTGGTTAACCTGGCATATAACAACTGAACCAGAGCACTGTGTAATCAGCACAGACATGTGGACATTAACCTTCAAGGTGGAGTGAAGGCAAGGGGTGTTAGCTCTTCTAATGTTAGCTACCCAACAAACCAGATTGACTTTGACGGGAAAAAAGGGGCCAAATTGGGTTCAATATGGTGATTTTTGGCCAGATTGCACACAGTACCACCAGGTCGATAGATGGTTACACGCATTACATACCACATAACTTGAGGACACTGTTATACCAATACACAATTAGAAGAGAGGATGCTGCATAGAAAGATGCCTAACTGGGATCAGAACTGGGATTTTGAGGCCAGATTGCACCCAGTAACACCAGGCCAATACATTGGCATTAGGAATTTCTTCATGGAATGTTCCAACACTGGATCGCAGTGTGCTTGGACCAAGCAGCTACCTCCGGTCTAAAAATATGAATCCAATGCTGAAGTGCTAAAAACTGCAGTTCATCGAGGTTCCACTTGATTGATCCACAATTGCTCGACAGCAGCAACATGGCTGCCGCCGCCGATTGGCCTCAAAACAACCTTCAGAAACAGATGGGTGACGTCACGGATACTACTGTGCTTGTTTACATCCAGGTAGTAGAGCATTGTAGAAATATGGCAGTAGCCATTAACTAAGCCACAGCCTGACTGATGGCAGGTTGCTGCACTACAGCTTAGAACCATCATATAACTGGCATTTTGGACGTACAGTAATATACATATTAATGATTAGTTCAACAAGCTAGCAATTCTGGTGCTTACTACCAAGATTGAAGATGGTCAGGTATTTAGTTGGCTAATCACATGCATGCTTCTATGTAACTGGTCTGAGATCAAACTGGTCTCAATCAGACCTACTTTCAATATATATTTGCAATAGAGGGGTTTATTTGTTTTAACATGGACATGGAATTTGTCAAATCGTCTGCCCTGTCAAAGAAACAGTTATTGTGAAGGATACATTTTTATCTATACTACACTTGGATACAGGATGTGATGAATGCATCAGTAACAGTCACCAGGTTTCAAAAAACATAGATAGATCTATAGCTTTAACAGAAACATAGCAGAACCTCTGTTATAGCACGCTGGTCAACAACAGAGTCAGCTTGTTATGTGTGAGGCTCATTTGTACACTTTGCTCTGCTTTACGCAGGGGAAATGGCCTGGAGTGCAGAGACTCACATTTCTCAAATGTGTCTCCCTTTATGTGTTTGTTTGTGCTCTCAAGGACAAGGCAGACAGAGCTTTTCATTTAAATAAGAGAAAAAAACAACAAGCATACATCATATAAGTGTTCATGTATACATGTTTGGATGGTAACATGTCACAACCAGCCTCTGCAGTAAAGAGGATGATAGCTTGAAACCTGTAAGCCACTGGATGTTTACTCACTGTCAGCATAATTGAAGTAAATTAATTGCCTCTCATGCAATAACCGTCTAGATTGAATGAACAGCTCCCTCTCTGGTTTCCTCACCGAGTTTGATTTCGAAGCAGTTTTCGTCAAACAGTGCAGTGATTGAAATCTACTTTTGGGATTTCAAATGGTTTGATATTCCCTCTGATTTTATGGGCTTGAAATAAGACAGCAGAGCATTATTTGGCTAAAACACTTGTTGTGATTTCAAATTGGATTCATACTGTGAAAGGTTTTAACTTGAGATGTTGCATATTGTGTTTTTTGTGTACATTATCTTTGGTAATGTTTCTGTTATGTAACCTTGTTGGTGTCTTTGTTTATCAATTAGAAATGCAAATAAGCAGGGCCTGTACTTGACTACAAAACTGCAACTAAACCTAGTGGTGCTGGTTAGAGTAAAAAAGTGACCAGATGAGGTGGTGGTGTCAGTCTCTGTGAATTGATTATGGGCAGTGGGTCAGAACTTCCCAACTATCAAAGTTTTCATTGGCTGAGCTCATCTACAGCAGGGGTTCCCAAAGCGGGGGTCATGGGACACTAAAGGGGGTCACGAGAAGTCTTCCAGAATTTCTAACATCTTTGAAGTAATCTAAAATTGCATATTTTACCTATTCATAACAAACAGGAAACACAGTCACATGTGCTTGTAGCTAGGCTAATTTTCTGCAGACTAGCTAAATGAAGTATGAAGCAACATTTAATTACATCAAGGGACAGTGGGGGTCGTGAGTCTTTGGCACTGTTATGGCCTGAAAAGTTTGGGGACCCATGATTGACAGTCCCAATAGCAGGATTACAAACTCCACATGGTGAAAACAGATAGTACTTGAAAGAGCTACACAGCAATGAAACGGCACATTGTTGACTTTGCTGAACACAAACTCCCACTACACCTTGTTGGTACGACTTATATTCTGGATATTACGGTAAAGAATGATTACAAACACATAAAAGCTATCCCACATCTCTTGTATTATTTTCATACAGGATACTTTTTAAAATCATTCTTTAACTGTAATTAATTGCAGAATTGCAGTAGTTAATCGCAATTCATTACATTTTCAATTGCATGTTTAAAATTATATTATTTTTAATTGGAAACTGTTGATTCCATATTTATAATGTATAAAGATTCTTCTCTGTGTTCTGATAAGGAAATCAAATGACTTTGGTTACCATGATGGAGGTAGAAGCCATAGACTGTAAATAAAAATGGACAGCGTTGCTCCGCCTCTTCCCGTTGTACAGTTCTGAAGCCAAAAAATCCCTCTCCTGGGCGCAGCCATTGTGCAGCCAGAGCCTGCGAAGCCTTTGTAATAAGCTCCGCCCTACAGTGTAACGTCACAAGACGCTGTGTGCCCTTTGAAGTTTCGTTCTACGGCGGCTGTGAATCAAAGGAAACCCGGAAGGAAAACCCTGTTTTTTAAACTCTAATAACTAACGAAAAAGAAACTTTTCAGAAAAAAGAGGCCTTGAACACAAAACAGTCAAATACTAACTACATATCACCACAGCATACGGATGTGAGAAACATTCGTACGACGTGTATTTATTTTTTAAAGTTTGACTGCTCCCCCATTCATTTGAATGGGGGAGACGGATTTTTTGACCTATACTGCAGCCAGCCACCAGGGGGCAGTCACACTGCTGAAAGCCTCACCACCAGGGCCGTATCTGGCACGCTTGGTAGAAGCCAATTCATATGCGCAGTCGTTGGATGCCATGTGAATTTCAAGCAGACCCTCGTTCTCCAATAATGTTGATCGGCCTGCAAGCTGTAGCCAACCATTAACTGACGCTGTTGAAAGTTTGTTGGTTGTAAAGTAGTACAGGTGTCTTCGTTGCAAACTATTCTGTTAAAACAAATCAAAGTCAACGCGCGATTGCTTTACATTTTTTTCCCCAACATTGTTGACGTTAATTTTCACCAGAACTGTAGACATTTATATTTATACACATATTTTTGCCTCCATGTACACAAATGTAATACAGAATACATACACCCGAAATATTAGGTACAATTAGAAAAGACATAAAGAACTAGACACAACTGGACTTTCAAATCTAAAAATAAATAAATAAAATAAATGAATTATAATGATACAAACAATAGTATACTAAATAAAAAAATATATAAATAAATAAAATAAAGTAAAACAGTTTTTGTACTATGTCAGTATGAGATGAGGAGTGTTTACGGTGTTACTTCACAGTCTAGTATTGAGCATCATGTGTTCATCACAGAGGGCCATCTACTCATCCCCAGGTCCCTCCTCCAGGTGTGCGATGTCTGTCTCCTCTAGATATTTAACAAAGGGACCCCAGATATTGTAAAAGAGTGACTCCTTGCCTCTTATAGTGTATGTGATCTTTTCTAAGGGCAGTGTTGTCTCCAATTCAGAACGCCATTTATTAAAAACTCTCTTTCTAATGTTATAGTTTACTGGGTATAAACAGAGAAAGAAAATTAAGGTTATCGCGTTAACATAACGTAATAAGAAATTAAAACTGCAATTAATAAATGCCAATTATCTTTTCTGAGAGGCTGATAACCATCAAAATGAAGAGTATCAACAAACACAAATACTCAGTGGATGTATTTGCCTCATGCCAATTAGCACCATTGCTCACTCTGACATGTTTAATTCCCGTGTTTTTACCCTGATGTTCATTAAACTGCTCTGTCCCTGAATAATAAACACTTAACAGGTCTTGCCCCGTATAATAATTAGGTAACAAGTAATGAAGACTTACTTGGTGAGCATACAAATTGTGGAGAATAGCCGTGCTAGATCCCTTTATTTAACCTCAGTGTGTTCATCTGCTGTTTTTCACATGAAACTAATACATCCCACACATTTGAAAGTTGAAACCAAGGACAGGGAGAGGATAGAATAGAACTGAGGCTGATGCAGAAGAAAATAAAAATCATGACTGCCACTCGCTGTACACACACACATTTGGCAGGTTTATAGACGTTCATGTAAGAGCTATTTCGATCGATCTGATAAATAGCTTAGACCAGAGAGTCTCATGTTTTAAATACATTCTTGTGGCGGGTAATTGCATGCAGCTGTGTGTGAACACAAGTTGGCAGTACATGTGTGTGTTCTCTTTTTACTGTGTCTGTGATTGGCAAGCAGGGGAAGAATAGCAGCTCAGATAGGGAATGAAAACTTGTGAAAGGGAATGTATAATTTTGTTTAAAGTTAGAGACAGATGGCGAGGGTGAGAAAGTGACTTTGAGATTGGAGGCAGACAGATAGTGAAAGCTGCATCCCGTACCTGCAGGGCACAAAGGTATTTACATGGAAATAAGGTGCAAGTAATGAGCTGTCACAATCAGCAGAGTCGCCGGAGAGACGGATGGGTAGAAAATGTGGCGTCCATGGCCTCGAGGGAGCCTTTGTTTCAACTTACACCTGAAAAATGTACCTCTTCTGTGTGGGATTGTTGTAACAGAAACAAATGAGTCATCATATTTGCAGAAACAGAGGATAAATCTCTGTTTTGTGTCTTCAGACAAATACCATATGTAGCTGCTCTGTTTGTTTCTCTTGGTGGATTTCTGTGGTCTGTCAAAGCATTGCTAGAGCTTTAGCCACTTCTTCCTCATTGTTCCAAAAGCAAACAAAAGGGGAGTTGTTTGACATTTTTGGGAAATATGCTCATTTGCTTACTTGCCAGGAGTTAGAGGATCACGGTATTCTCAGTTTGGTCTGTAGCCAGAGCAAGGATATGGTTAGCTTAACCTTAACAGGGGTAAAGAGCCAGTCCTGTCCTCTGGTCCTGTCCAGAGATAGCAAAATATCCTATTTCTTTGAACTCAATAATTAACATTGTACCATGTTACGTGGAATTAGGCCAGACTTAGCTACCATGTTGGTCCAAATATACCGTGACCCGGATTATAAGACTACCCCACCCCCCTTAAAGGTTTATTCTTTGAAAGGATGTCTTGGAGACCGAAGCTGTCTATTGTAACGTTGATTTGTATTTAACTACTAAACCCTGAATCGAAGTTGATCTAAATTTTTTTAGATATATTTCAAGGAAAAAAACAATTTTCTTACTTACAAGTCCATACAATATATCTCCCTGCGTCTATCTATTGATCTATCTATCTATCGATCAATCAATCTATCTATCTATCTATCTATCCATCTATCCATCTATCCATCTATCCATCTATCCATCTATCCATCTATCCATCTATCCATCTATCCATCCATCTATCCATCAAACCAACCATCCATTTAAACAATGGCTATCCATCCATCCATCCATCTCTTTATCGGTCAAGGCAGATGGCTGTCTGACGTGAGTCTGGTTCTGCTCGAGGTTTTTGCCTGTTAAAGGAAGTTTTTCTTTGCCACTGTAACTTGCTAAATGCTGCAAAGTGCTGTACTCATAGAGTACAGTCTAGACCTGCTAGCACTGTTGCCTCACAGCTAGGAGGTTCCTGGTTCGAATCCCCGGTCGGGTGGGTGCCTTTCTGTGTGGAGTTTGCATGTTCTCCTTGTGCATGCATGGGTTCTCTCCGGGTACTCCGGCTTCCTCCCACTGTCCAAAAACATGCTCACCAGGTTAATTGTTCACTCTAAAATTGCCCGTAGGTGTGAGTGTGTGTGTGAATGGTTGTCTGTCTCTCTGTGTTAGCCCTGTGATAGGTTGGCGACCTGTCCAGGGTGTACCCTGCCTTCCGCCCGAAGTCAGCTGGGATAGGCTCCAGCCCCCCGTGACCCCTAACGGGATAAGCGGTCAAGATAATGGATGGATGGATGGATGTTTGATGATTATAGTTACAGCATGGTACTGAAACAAATTCTCTCTTATAACACTATAAAACAAATATATATATTTTTTTTTCCAAATGCCAAAGTAGCTTTTTAAAGACATAACTATCTTAATATAACATAATCTATGATACAACTCTCTTTTCCCTCTGTATATTTTGTCAATACTGTAAACATGTCAATGACCTACTGGCTTATGGATGTAGCCATGCACTGACTAATCAATTATAAACCCTCTGGTTTCCCCCCCGGGGCTCATCAAAGTTTCATTTCACCTCATTATTGGGAATCAGCAGCATACATGAAGGACTGAAAATCAATACTTACTGTTTTTATCCCTCTCACACACACTAGGAAAAAAAAAAAGATGGGTGGCCCTGAAAAAATAATCTGCTGCAAAAGTGTGAGCTCACCAAGAATATGGTGTTTACAGTAGGCAGACACTACTGGCCTTGTGTCTAAATGAATAGATTTGACTCAAACCTGTTTCTCTAATTATTACCCTCGGGTATTCAACAAAGAGTTTGTAAGCAGACTTCTAACAGATCAAGGCAAGCTGTTTCTGCTTTTTCCATCATGTGTGCTGAACTTATCTGGCTAAACTGGCGGGTGTTATAGTAACACCCTGCTGGCATTACTATCACTGGTCTAGAACATGTCTTTCCCTACATCTAAAAATAGTCCAAGTCATAGATGATACAAATACTACTCTGCTGTATTCCCTGCTAATGAGAGAAGCTATATGAATCTGTAAGCTAATACTAAGCTTTGTCCTTTGAAGGTAGCAGTCCACTTTGAGCTGTTTGTGCTTAACAATTAGCTAACAGAACATGAGGAAGCTACACTTGAATTTATAAGCTAGCGATATAATAGCTACATCTGTTTTACAAGCCTATGCTAACAAGCTAATATGACAATGCTTTTTTTTTTAAGCTAACAGGTTGAAATAAAGTTGTATATGTGTTTTTTTTAACCCTCCTATTATCCTTGCGGTCAATTGGACCCCTTTCAATGTTTAAGGTCTCTAAATTAATGACTAACATAATTTTTTTTGGCTTCATATTTCATGACTTTTCATAATTCAATGGGGACAACTGGGAAAACATAAAATTAAAATGTTGTTGTGTTCCAATTTCCTGTAAAAAAAAAAATTTATGCATCAGTGTTCCTTGAAATTTCAATGAAATATCAACATTATACACACATTTGTTTTGGTTGTTTTGGATGATATTGAGGTCATTATAACCAAGGACACTTCCACATGTGACTGCAGAAGCTGGGACTGAACCGCCAACATTTAGATTGAGATATAATATTTACAGCCACCATGTCTCTAAAGACATTCAATAGGTGCATTTAGACCAAGAGTTCCGGGGTCTTTTAGACCCCAGAACTACTTTCCCTGAAAGTAAAAGGTTCCTGTGCCCCCATTGTTGTCTGCGAATCGACCGCGGGCTGAAGTCCCGGGTAGACTGTGCAAATCAGGCCAGTGACGTACGGAGAAAAAGATTATATATTAAATAATATTTTGAAATCTTAATAAAAAACTAAACTAATTTGGCATTCCCAGGAACTCCCTCTGTGTTTCAACACCTGTGTAAACTCCAAAAACACTGTTACATGCAACCGTAAGTCCCAGGACCTTTGAAAAGTACTACCCCCCAAGCAGGGGCTTTTCCGGGGGGGATTATCTACCCCTGAACTAAATTTGGACCCTGGTTCCTCCGGTCGAAACGCACGTAGGTCAGGGGTAAAGTAAATTTGAGGGTAACAGGAGGGTTAAAGTGAATGTGCTGACAGGAAGATATATTTGTTTCAAAAGTTAACAGACTAACATGACATTGTGCTTTGTTAGCTAAGGCTCTAATAGGAAGCTGTATTTTGTCTTCTAAGCTAATAGGCTACTGATTTGTTTTGGTAGTGTAAAATCTTTTGTGACATTTCTGTTTCCTGCTGCCCCTCAAATTAGATTTTAAGTCTATCGTAGGTTTCTGTAAGCTTTCGCTAAAAAAACAATTTACTCCTTTTGTCATTTCTCAGCTGCTGACAGCAGTTGATATAAAGCCACTGCTCCGGTTAATACCCCTTCAAAGCTCTTTGCTCTCAAGCATTTCTATCAGGACCAGGATTATTTTTCATGTGTCTTGGGAGGAAGTCAAACAAAAACCCATCTTGGCAAACGGGCCCAACACTGCAAATGGTTTTCACACGTGGAATCAGTGCCCAGTGATATCTGAGCAGCTGCCCAGTTACTGTAACAGAGACTCACACTGTAAATATAGCATTAAGAGAAATACTGCTCCAGGTTTGTTTGTATGTTTTTACCACCACCACCACAAAAACAACATGAAGGCTGATAAAGAAAAACATCTACATTAGGTTCTTTTTATAGGCTAATAACTTAGAACATGTTTGGATGCTAAAGATACTTAACCAGCTAACGCTAGCTTGTAAAAAAAGGTCCAAATCACATTTGCTCAACATGAAAAGACAGTGTTAATTATTATTGTTATTATTGCCTTTGGGTTTTTATCTTGTATTCAATCAGAGGAATCCCTAACCAATCCAATCAGTTTGATCTATATAGCACATTTTAAAAACAACAAGGTTACCAAAGTGCTGCACAACAAATACAAACAGTAGAAAAAAATAAAAGTTAAATTTAAAATACAGTTAATTAAAAGACAAACAGAGACCAACACAAACTCTCATGCTGTATTAAAAGCCAAGGAGTAAAAGTGAGTTTTAAGACGTGATTTAAAAGTATCCAGGGTGGGGCATTTTGACTTGGGTGGGTAGTTCATTCCACAGTTTAGGAGCTACCACTGAAAAAGCTCGGTCACCCCGAGGTCGTCTTTTGGCACGACAAGACGCATCTGATCAGCAGACCTCAGTGCTCTGGAGGGGGGCGTAGATGTGTATGAGCTCAGAGATGTACTGAGGTACCAGACCATTTAGTGACTTAAAAACAAACATTAAAATCTTGAAATTAATTATAAAATGGTCAGGGAGCCAGTGGAGGGAGTTGAGAACGGGGCTGATATGTTAATGGTTATGTTTATTTATTTGCACAATTAAAAGAAAATACACACACACACAAAAAAAGAGCAAAGATAAATAATATGCTGGGTAGGAAGAGGCAGAAAACTCAAAGAGCTTATTTGAAGCCTCCATCCAAATAGTGTTCTAATATCAAAAATGAATAAAAAAATACTAAATTGACACATAAAGACAATAGTTGATACTAAAGATAGAATAACATAACAATATGCAAATTTAACAATTAATATAAATACAGTTAATACATCAACAGAATTCAAAAGTACAAAATATGAATATGATGTGTATGAACACCTGTTTATTAGTATATTTAAAGCTGGGGTTGGTAATCAGATTTAGATACACTTTTTGTCATACTGGTTAAAATGATCTTTATGTCCCGATGGTAATCAATACATGATGTGTTCCTAAAAAAGAGTGAAAAAAACCTGCTATCCACAGCCGGAGTAAACCTGGGAAAACACCAACCAATCACCGTTTTTTGGCTCCCCAAATTTTAAACCAATCAAATCCCGTCCAGCCGTCGTTTTGGAGGAGCTCCGAGGGAGGAGGGGAGGGGTTAGATGGAGTCATGAGGAAAAGCTACATTCAAATTCATGCTGGTTTACCGAGACTACCAACCCTAGCTTTAAGTAACAGTGGTTAAAAGTTTTTTCAAGCATCCTTTATAACATTTTAAAGATTAACAGTTTTTCACCACATTGGAATACATATTCCAGAATTTTCTGCCCCTGAAACATATTGAGAATTGTTTTATATCGTTTGGACTAACTGTAAGAGAGCGAGGGAGGCCAAAATCATTAAAAGATACAACAGATTGAATTTGGGGTAAAAGCCTCAGATGATAAAAACTGGTTTTAACTACTGAGTTTAGATGTTTTGTAATCACTAAAGCTAAGCATGCCTTTCCCAATTTAAACAGGAACTATCTCAGTTCTCCTGAAATAACTGTCTCCTTACTTCCCGCTGCATCCTGTTGTGAGAACAAATGCTCACAATATCCTGACAAATCTGCTCCGACCCCGGCGCGGTTGGAGTTCTTTTCAGTGTCTGTTTCAGTTGTGTTTACCTGTGCGGTTCTGCAGCAGCAGATGTGTGTTCCTGCGGTCAGAGCGGTTTAAATGGGATGCCGCAGTCTCGCTGACAGGAGTGTACCCCCTCAGAGGGGGAAACGGAGTAAATACACAGCTGTTCAGTGCATGGTGAACACGCTGCATTTCTCCGATGGCTGTTGTAAATGCACAACAAATATGCTGTACCCTATGACAGTTAATTTAAGTAGTAAAATGATTCCCTCGCAGCGACAGTTATTGTTAATTCATCCCAGGATAGTTGGATGGCAGGTTAGTTGCCATGGCGATACACTCACCAGACAGATGTGCAGGTGTGTTTATTTGCTGTCCTACAGATGTTAATAAATTCAGGTGACTGCAAACACATATAAAATATGTTTTTTCCTGTCTTGTGATTTTATCCTTGAAATCATATATATTTTTTAAATATATGGCTTCACATGTTTTACAGTTACTTTTCTCTAATCCCTTTTTCCTTTCCTTTGCTTTCATAGATAAATAATTCAGTCATATACTCTGGAAAGCTTGCAGTCTCAAAACAAATATACTACTTCACAATATGTTATAAGAAGGAAAGACACCCCAGAGAAGTATGCACATAAAAAAATCTTCATTCATTTGATATTCTAAAGATAAAAAAGCTTTTTAATGACCCATTTTTGTTCAACAAACATCATTCAGACTTTTGATTTGACATCTTTTTCAAATCTCTGTTCATTTTATTTTGGATTTTATGGCCCAATTTCATCATAAACTTCACTTCCTTTGTTGATACAGAATGAGGTTTGGTCAGATGTGTGTAAACTCCAGTGGAAATGTACAAATTATCATGTTTGGCGTGAATTTGGACGGAAGTGTTTGATTTGTTTCTTTGTAACACCAAAGCAGAAAGCTCATTTCACAGGAGGGGATTCAAAGTGTTGGAGGTTGTGTGGATTTCAGGAAGCAGACCACTGGCATTTATTCTGTGAATGTCCAGTGTTAAGACCCTTCTGGATAGAGTTCAATAGAATATTAAAAAGTATAATTAATACTAACCTGCCCCTACAATTTACTGCACTGTTTTTAGGAGATGTAGATTTTCAGGCGAGGCCTGTTGATAAATATCTGTTCGCCATTTTGAGTTGTGCTTGTAAAAAAGCCATTACGAGGCGCTGGTTGCTTCCTGAACCTCCCACAATACAGGAGTGGATTGATGTAGTAAATGATATTTATGTTATGGAAAGGATTAGGGGAGAACGGGGTTGGTTGTCACACTTTTTACTGTTTTGATGATTGCTCATCATCAAAACATCTTCCAATAGTCATTCCTACATTGAATTGAAGCTTAAGGTGTGCTTGAAATGTGTATCCCTCTCATTTTCCAACTCATTGTAACAAAGAGGCAATTAACTATCAAAGACACACATTTGAAAGTTTAATTGCACTGACAAGTGATAGGTCTACATAACTTAATGCATTTTAACATAAAATGAGCAAGGAGCATGAGCAGGAAACAAATCTTTAGTCCAGCCTATATAACAACATAAAGAACAAAACAAATAGGCCTAACAATAATGGCCTACTCAACTAGACTACATGCAGACACTGTCTGAGTTACAGTGATGGCAAATGTAGGGTCTGCACACTCCAACTAATTTCACCATGCATGATTTTGCCAACATAGGGGTTGGTTGTTACATGTGACAACCAACCCCAAAGAGAATGTGACAACCAACCCCAACTCGAATTTTTTGCTAGCATCAAGGCTAACAACCATCTAACAAGTAGTTAGCTAGCTAATAAAAATCTAAACTATAGCTTTCCATTCACACTTTGTAAGGGTAACACTTGTTTTGTTAGAAACCCATCGTTTAAAAGCCTAGAAGAAAAATACAGAGGAGCTGAATATTTACAATTTGACATAAAAAACACAAAAAGTCCTCTCACCTCAAGTTCAGCTGTCTTACTCCAGAGAAGACTATGAAGGTGAGCTCTGATCCTTATTCTGGAAATGTCCATACCCCAATTTGAGAGACTGCCCTGTGGTGGCGAGATATAACGAGTGTGCCAAACAACCCGTGTGACAACCAACCCTGTTCTCCCCTACTTTCTGTTTACGACTTCAGAAAGATGTCTTTATTAAACTCTGGACCAAGTGAACTAAGTATCTAAAACCCCTACAGACAGATTTTGTGGATGATGCCATTCAAGGACCTGGTGATGCTGTCTTGTCTTAGCTAATTACATGTTTATTTGTTTTTTTGTGTGTGATTTTCTGCCACTTATCTCTCCCTGAAATGTTTCTGGCTTACTCTAGTGTTTACATATCATCTCCCCCAGGTTGTATTTAGTTCTAATAATCTTTAAAAACGGAGAACTGCAGAGGAAGAGAACATTATTCTCTCTTTTATATGTCAATGCTCTGTATAACAAACTGCTGTCCAATAAGAAAAATAAAGAATTTCAAAAAAATAAATAAACTTCACTTTCAAAATATATAACTTTCCAGTTAAATCCCAGGGCTCAGGTCTTTTTTTTTTAGATTGCCTCAGCTTATGTGTTTTTAAGATCTCTGAATAAATATTTCAAGGCTTTGATTGATTTTGATGTGTCATGTAAGCTCAGTAAGGAGAGGCGCTCTTTGTTTAGAAATTTCCAGGAGTGAGTGAGCGATACAGAAACAAGAAAAGGTCTTAGAGTAAACTAAGACTTTCAATGAGACCATATATAGTCAAGGATCCCTTCTACTGATCCCCTAATGCTATAAACACACACAGACACGCATGGAAACACACCACTGCTGCTGCATGGATGCTTTGTTCTTATCAGCACGGTTTGGAAATGTTTGTGTGTTTAACACGGACACTGAACAGTGACACAAGTGTTTAGTTTGCTACCAAGCGGCTCTGTTTCTTTGTTTCTTTAACGCACCTCCGAGACCTGTGCTGACTCTTTCACAACACCCTCCCTGTTTGTCATCATAATGACTCCCCCTTTGATATCGCTTTATCATGATTTCCATCAAGGCTGCATGGCTAATTGCCTCGTGGCAGACTGGATAATGAAGATCGACTTGGCGTGGCTGTAACTAACCTGATGAGTTGCCAGATGATATTTAGCCTGGAGTGACTTGGAAAATATCTGCACTCTGTGTTTGTTATTTAGAGGAGAAAAAAGAAGCTTGGCGTAAAAAAGCATTTGCCAAGTGGAGCTGACCTCAGACGTCAGAGTGAATTATGAAGAACAGAGCAAACATTTGATACAGTTTATAGATGCAGGCGTGTAGCCTCACACTTCTCAGTATAATTCATGCTGCTGGTATATTAAGAGTGAGTTTTATAGCAGGGGGAATAAATGAGAAAGAAACAAAGTTGATCTAAAGGTAACTGGTTCAATCCTTAGACTGCCCAAGGAAATGTGAAAGAACAAAGAGCAAGGATTTCATTTGTTGCTCCAATGATGCTGTTTAACCTAGGGCTGGGCGATATTGAAAATTATGTTATCACGATAAAACAATTCATATCAGTCGATATCCATAATTATCACAATAAATATCTAATCATTATTTCATTTAAATTTAAATGCAGATTTTTGCATCTGAGTGAAAGTTGAAGAACCAGACAGTTTGTTAGTTTGTATCTGGATTTAGTTTTCTGATAAACTTCTTGAATCCATCATTTCTGATGGTGCTAACAGGAAGCAGGTCTTTTGTGTAAAATTAGATTTTTGTGAAATTTAAGTTTGTATATTCTTATTTTTCTAAGACTGAGGTTATTTTCATAAATTGGTTTACATTCACAACAAATATATATAAGATTGTGTACTGTGAATCAGTTTATGGAGTATTGTTTTGAGTTGTGCTCCCCCTTCAAGATTACTAGGGGTTACAGGCAGAGTGATGTTGTCTCCCACAGTACAGTGAATGCATCATGGTCGTTCAGTGTTCAGTTGTCCTACGGTTGCGGTGAACATTAAGGGTGTTCACAGCAGAATTTGTCTCTGTGCTCTTCCTTTACCCACATCCTGAAAGTATATTTAATTAGGTGTTAACTAAGTTAATAGTTAACGCAGAGTCAGCACAGTGTCAGACTAACGACTCTGCTTTGAGCTGGTAGGTTTTCAGTTCCGTGTCGCTGTCCCTTGTCTCTGCTGTGTTTACATTCTGCTCTGAATGTCTTTAAGCCCCGCCTACCTCTCACCCTGCAACATGATTGGCTGTTCAATGCCTCTTCTTATTCTGTCAAATGTTGGGCGGTAACTAGCGTTTAAGGCTCATTAGCGCCCCTCTCAATTGTAAGTGACCGGGGGTGTAATTACTTGTTTATTTATAGCGATTTTTTATCGAAACTGTTTTGTATTTATATCGACAAAAATTATATTGCGATAATTATCGTTATCAAATTATCACCCAGCCCTAGTTTAACCTCCTGTCCATTCATCCATAATTTAACTGTTTACCCAAAGAGGGACACGGGGGACTATCCAGAGCAGATTACAGCTGGCATTGGGTGAGAGGGGAACTGCACCTGGCACAGGTCACCAGTTAATCCCAGTGGTAATAAAATAAAAGATGGCTACCCTTTGAGAAGCTCCCTTTTACGCCCATGCATATAAACCTCACAAAAGAATGCCCTGTTACCACCAAAGTCCAAAACAGAAGGCATTAGAGAGCTACACCGGGCTCCTCCTCACTAGATTTACAGTATAAATGCATCAATCGTTACAGTCCACCCTATAGATTGGTTATCCCTTTTAAATAGAGATCCAGAGCTGACGTTTCCCTTCCTTAGTGCCACAGATCTGAGCTCAATCGATGCTCTGTTCAATGGATTTGTGGCTGCTTGTTGTTAAGTGGAGATCTAAGACTCTCTGTCACTTACCTACTTCGAAGAGAGCTGCCTTGGGAAGACACACAAACAGTTCATACACACTCTTAAGGATTGTTTGTAGCTTTTTGGATTGTGACTGATTGGAGAGGCTGCAGTGTAAATCGATAGCGGCAGCGGTGAAGCAGACTGCGGGCATCCCTGCAGCCCTACTTCTTTCACTTTGATTGAAGAGAGTGGAGGAAATCTGGTCTGCCTCCAACACTTTCTCTCTGTCTTATCTGTCTCTCTGTCTTGCTCTCTTGTTATGTCCACTTGTTTGACTTACCTTGTCTTCTAGAGAGCAAACTTCTTTCTCCTTTTGCTTTTAAAATTGTAAATGTGCTGGCTGCGTGATTTGATGTGATTGTTGTGACAAATATCCTTGAAAAGGCATAAACTGAGATATTTTTAGTAGCTAGAAATCTGTGTCTGTATTGGTTGGCATCGGGTTGCAGAATTCCGGGAATTTTCAAAGTTGGAAACTCTCCATGGGAATAAACGGGAATAAACCAGGAATTTACTAAATTGAAGGTTGGCTCTTAATAGGGAACTTAAATATAGTTGTGGAAAATATATTTTAGCATAATCCTGACTAAAACAACCAGATTTCATGCAAGTACAGTTGAATATCTATGCTATTCCTCAATCACATGCACATAGCACACTGCTTACTGCAGGGCTATTGAGACCACGCCCCCTACATGCACTGTGCATTCCTCCATCACATGCACACATGATTTCTAGAATCCTGCAGAGGCTTGAGAAGCTTGAGGGAAGATGCTTTTTTATTTACATGTTGAATGGGACTTTTTTGGAGAGAGAGGGGGTCTTTTCATTTAACATTTTGAATGGGACTTTGTTGGGATTGCATTTTTGTTGAGTTGGGTCGGGTGGATGAGTTATATTTAACTCAACATTCATGTTTTTGTTCTTCAATGAAAGAATTGATTGTTCAATAAAATATTTAACACTTGATAAAGTTCTACTACAAAGATATATATATATTTTTTTAAAGTTATATTTTGGGGATTTTTGCCTTTATTTTATAGGACAGCTGAAGAGAGACAGGAAATGTGGGGAGTAGAGAGCAGGGGAAGACATGCAGGAAATGGTCGCGGCCGGAATTGAACCAGCGACCCCTGCGATGAGGACTGTAGCCTCTGTATGTGGGGCGCTTAGACCACTAGGCCACCAGCACCCCAAATAAATCGGTTTTAATTGTATTGTTTTGGATGTATAACAAAACAAATATTTATGATTTGATATGATACCTTTCCATTAAATTACCCTCAATTCCCAGTTAATTCCCATAAATTCCAAATTCCAATATATCCAAAATGACCCATCTTAACTTCCCTTGGAAATTTACCGGAAACTTTCCACCCCTTTGCATCCCTAGTTGTCCATAGGCTATTTTTTGAGGATACCAGCTTCTGTTGTTTTACACAAAAACATGCCTAAGTAACCAAATGAATCGTGAGGTTTCAGTCCTCCTAGGTTTCATTTGTAAAAAAGTAAACCTCTGATTAACTGAAGTACTGTATACTGTATAAGAGAAATGTCCACTCATGCTAACATGTAGAAAGCTTTTATGCTAGCAGTATATTTGTCATAAAAATAATTGTGACATTAAAAGTGTTTTCATAACATATTATTTTGTCCTATTATGGTGGAAAAAGAAACTCTGAAGAATCCAAAGCTGAAAATAGAAGCTCAAACCCGAGCTGTTGTCATCTCTGCATGTTAGCTGCTTAAGCTAGCGTTAGCTGCACAGACTGACAGAATGGGCTGCTTCAAAGCCCCGCCGCACCAGAGCTGTTGAGGCTGATAAGATTAAAATGAAGATATGACGAGATTAAGTTCGACAGAAAAATTCTATAAAACTTCTCAATATCATTTCAATGTCATATCCAGCTCTCAGTGCAGAGTCAGTATTTGTGGTGAGCAAGATTGTTTATCTCAAGAACGCCTTTCTGCACAGTTAAATCTCTCCTCTTAGACATGAAAGAGGTACAGACAAGGTGCTGCTCTTTTTCTACAGGAAGCCACCATTAACCCAGTGTGAATCCTTCACAGGGCATATTCAATAATAGAGGACTAATGTGTATTTACAGAACTTAATGAACCCTTTGATGACTTTAACCAGTGACAGTTGTATTGTCAACCAGACAAAATGATTGATGCACACTACAACTCAACTCTGTCAAAAAGTTAATCTATGTATTAAAGGTGGGACTTTAACTTATTTGTGGCTCAGATTTTCATCTTGTTGTTGAATAATCGCACCAGGGTAGTGGGGGATTGAAGTCCATGTGTATTTTTGTCCTGAAATTATGAGTCCACATTTACAGTGAGAAAATCAAAATGAAGAAAAACTATTTTTTTTCTATCCCTCTTTGAAGATTGAAATACACACAGAACCTTATAAATAAACGAAAAATAATAAGGAAAACAATAATTAAAAGTTGCTCTTAAATGTATAAAAAAGATTGTCTTAAATTTTCTAAATCAGACGAATGAGTTGCAAAATATTATTTAGCAGATTCTCATATATATCACTTGGAGTAAAATGTTGCGACCCTGATAAATCAGACATTTAAAGCTCCTGTGTGGAGTTTTTGACTGGTTATTAAACAGACTGGTATTAACAGTGATTCCTCTGTTTGACCTACAAAAGCAAGCTACACCATTAGCAAAAAGATTGACAATTTCTGTATCCTAATTTTTAATGGCTGTAAATGCAGTGAGGGGGGAGGTGTCAGACAAAGCAATTTATGGCATGGTGAAAAAAAACCTCTGCAAATATTAAAGCTCCTGTGAGGAGTTTTTAAGTGGTCATGAAATGGACTGAAATTAACAGTGATGGCTTTTTATGACCTAGAAAAGCAAACAAGATTGTTAGAAAAGGAATTGATCATTTCTGTTTTGCTATTTTTAAGCCTGAAATCGCTGTGAGGGGGTAGGTGTCAGATGAGATGATTGACAGCGCATCAAAGCAAAACCCTTTTTCTGCAGTAAATATTCTGAATGAGTGAAATAGTTGACTGTTGGTTGAAAGTGGGAGGAGATAACATAATTTACACATGTACAGACAAAATAAGCAAGATCACTTTGTCCACAAGGGGACGCCAAAGTCAACACAAACAGAAAGTTCCTCACAGGAGCTTTAATAATGAGTGACTGGTAAAATGAAGAAGGATGACATTTATATTGAGAACACATTACTTGCTCATATGCAGGACAAGATAAGCTAAGTTATAAGAGGTACCACTTTGTCCAAGGGGGGTGCTGAAATCAACACAAATTAAAAGTTCCCCACAGGAGCTTTAATCAAGGCACTAACATCAGAAAGGAAGCAGATCCCATGCTGATACTCCGTTATGACAGTTTTCATCAGATGGAAAAATTAATCCAGCTTTAGAAATGATTCAGGAAAGACTCATCATATCAGGACTCATTTAACCTTTTTTTTAATCAGAAATCAACTTTGGCTGAATGTTTCAAATTAAGCCTAATAGACTCAGTATGTTTACAGCCGTTCAACCAAACCCCTTTAAGAAAAACACAAATTCTAAAGAGGTCGCAGACATGTTTTTATGCATACGGATTCCCTTCAAACCTTTGTAGTGCTTGGAGGAAAAAGCTGCTGTTTTGATGATGATTCTGTATTCAGAGGGGTTAGTGCACAGTTAGAGGAGTCATTTCGGGATAGAGGACGGATGTTTCCATCTCTTTTTAAGGAGGTGAGCTGAGAGACTAAATGCCAGATTGTTTAAGACTTGGAACTTGACAGAGTGTGTAAGTGGAAAGTGTATTCAGCTGTATTTAGACGCTGGTATCATCTGGTTGTCTTCCCCTCTAACTGTCTCTCTCTCTTTTTTTTTTTTTTAATGCTGTTTTCTTTTCTTCCATGACGTGCTGGAACGATAAGAATTTGTTGCATTAGATGTATTTTCTCTGCTGCTTTCATGTCTTTTCCTCCCTCTGGCTAACCCAACACCCTTTCATCCTGTTCAAATGACATGTCTGCTTGTGACAGGGGTCAAAGGTCAGGGGCATTTGAGTCTCTCTGTACAGTGTTTCACACTCAGAAAAGAAGACATTTTTCTGCAGTGATTAATATATTTTATTTGACCAGTTTTTTATTAAAATGCACAAAATCAGTTTGTAAACGTCAGTGAGGTCACAGATGAGTGTTTTTAAGTCTGTTAACCGTGAGTGTAATAAATTAGTGTGAGACAAATGCAGGCATTAGTCTTCCTCCGTGTCCAGGGATAACCGGGCTATTTATTACTGCAGCCACTTCAGCGTTATCTACACTGACCTGAATACAGATCCAACAAGCTCCCTCAGATGTTCAAACAACACAATTCAGCATCCTTTCCTGTATTTAGATAAACTTTTAAACTGAAAACAACATAAAAGCGCAGAATACCCACCAAAAAACTTGAAACCCCATTTACAGAAAAATAAATTACCCAAATTTAGAAAACAAGGCCACTGTGTGACCCTGTATGTATTTCCCTGCAGCTCTTCCTCTCCAGACATGTAACCAACCCTCAGGACAACCAAATGATCAATACACTCACTGAGTCACAGCAGGGAGAAGTGCAGCTATTGATTACTTATGTCTTGTTTTAATTATTGGTGAGTGCAGATAAAAGAGTGGGGTCACTCACTCAGTGTGTGTGTGTGTGTGTTTGACCCACTGCCCCCCCCTTCATGTTCTGTCGTGCACCAAAGGTCAGTTTGACCCTGAGATAAATTACTTCCTGCGATGTGTGAGGTGGCCTCCTGACCTGTTGAAAGAGTCGGTTGATGTTTGCTCCTTTAGGGCTGTTTGTCATTGACTGATTGGGCCTTTTGGCATTTTCATTCGTTCACTCTGTGCCTGTAGTTTTCCTTTTTTCCCCTGACTGTATTCTGAGCTTAGTTTGCCTTGGGGTACAGATATAAGAATCATATCCGTTCTCTTATTTATCATTTATCAAATTGTCACATAAAACCTTAGCAGAAGAAGTTAATCTCAGAAACATGCATTGGTTTTTTATTACATTGTTACAAAGATTTTTGATGAAAATTCAATTTTATTAGTTAGTGATTAAAAATGTTTTGTCTTACGACTAGCAATGTGCTTTACCTTTGTCATGGTCTGACATATTTGTTTTAGAGGACAGCAAACATCATGATTTTCTTGTTCTCTTATCTATCCCTAAAATTAATGTTTTGTGCAATACGAGTATTGTGAAATTTATTATGTTTGGGGTTGTCTCTGATATGTGTTTATTCTCTGTGGGTTGTTGTTTGCTTTTTATTATTTTCATTTAGAAATTCTTCTATGGAAGAGTCAAGTCAAGTCAAGCTTTATTTATAAAGCACATTTAAAAATAACCTCAATTGACTAAAGTGCTGTACAGTTATTAAAATACAATATAATCACACACAAATATAATAATAAATAAAAACAATAAAAGAGTAGTAAGAGCTCAATTTAGGAAATAAAAAGAGTAAAGAAGTAAAAAGCCAAGGATTCTTGTTTAGATGGGACTAAACGCCAAGGACAAAAGATAGGTTTTCAGCAGTGTTTTAAAGTGCTTAACAGACTGTGCAGCACTAACCTGGAAAGGTAGGCTGTTCCACGAGTAGAGAGTCTGGACCGAGGTACTGCCAGGAGCAGCTGGTTTGATGACCTAAGTCCTCTGGAAGTACTGTGAGGCTGTGCAAGATCTGATAAATAAGACGGTGCCAGCCCATTTAAACACTTAAAAACAATTAATAAAACCTTGAACTGGATCCTAAAGTTAACAGGCAACCAGTGCAAAGATGCAAGGACAGGACTGATGTGAGAGTGTGTGCAGCGCTTAAGTTTCACATAGGGACAAAAAGATGAAGCATATCGTGTCGCATTATATTGCATCGCATAGTATCGCCATGGCTCGCATCACCTTGCATCATCTCGTTTCCTCTTTCTTCTCTCCTGCTCCTCTCCTCTCCCATCCCGTTGCAACGCATCACATCATGTCACATTACATCGCATTGTAACATTTGGTAATGTTTCGTATTGAAACATCGAAACATGTCATATTATCTGTATTGTTTAGCAACGTATCATTTCTTGTTGGACTATAATGTGTCATATTGTTTCATTTCATATTGTATCATATCATATCATATTGGGGTTTTTTTCGTGCAGAAAAAACATAGACTGTATAAAATATGGACGTAGTATCCGTGACATCACCCATCTGTTCCTGAGCGCTGTTTTGAAGCCAATCGATGGTGGCAGACATATTAGAAATGCGGAACTCAACCAGGCAGAGTGTGACGTAAAGGGGCGGAGTATGAGCCTCTTAGCCAATAGCTATGTGTTCCCGTCTGGGAGTCAAGTCAGTCATGTCCTTATTTGGGCAAAAACAAGCCGTTTTTTGAACCAGGCTGTAAACATGTTTATTAATGCTGCAAATATCGTCTTTTTTGAATTGGGGTCTATGTGGTTTCCGGTGTTTCTGCAGCCAGCCTCAAGTGGATTCTTGATGAATTGCAGTTTATAACACTTCCGCACGGGCTTCATAGTTTGAGACCGGAGGTTGCCGCTTGAGAAAAACGTAATCAGAAGCTGCTTCTACAGATTACAGTAAATCACCAGACACCTACTCTAGGGTAGTGGGTCCAGGCATCAAAATCAACTCTATAGAAACTGTCAACTTGTCACTCATGATCTGATTTCTTTTTGTAGGTCATGGAGATGTCAGTAATAATTTCAGCCTGTTTTATAACAAGTTAAATCCCTTACATAAGCTTTAATTTGCTGTACAATGTCTCCAAAAAGTGAATAGTACATTTGAGCACCAAACACCCTGAAAGGGGGAATTATACTTGTCTATATCATCTACCTATGAGAACTGGTGCTGTGTTTAATTGGAGTGAACATAGATGATGTCTGTTTTAAGTTTGTGTGAGACGAGCTGCTGTTGTGCTAAATATGCAAAAACCATATGATCCAATTTTGCAAGATTCAGTTCAGCAAATTAGGGATTTGCTAGACACTGATGAGGAGGCAGAGATCACAGGCTAGCACTTCAGTATGCAGATGTGGGGCTGTCTGTCAATATTCAAATCTAGCAAAAAATAGCCGTTTTACTGTAACAAACCCAACCAGAGTCGATTTATTCTGACAGGCTGGGACTTGCTTACACATTTTGATCTCATTCCCTGTATCAACCTTACTGTAGTGTGGATTTACCCGTCAGTGTAATTGGTGTTGAAATGAAGCAGCAGCGAATGACAGATCAGAGAGGGAGGTGAGAAGGAAGGAGGAAAAGAGGAAACAACTCTGTCTGAAATCAGCGCAGGATTGCCCGTTGAGCTGTGTGGGTGTGAACTGGAATATTCCATGATGTCTTGGGAATATAAAGTGGAAATGAGATTTCTGTCAGGTCGAGGGGCCCATTATAACCAGGGGAAATCCTCGGACAGCGTTGTGTTAGTGATGTCATGCTGATGCACACTGTTCATAATGAAGCATAATTCATACAGTGACAGAGCTAATACAGAACGTTTGACTGATTACAGATAACACTGTGATATATGTTGGCATTGGTTTCTGGTAAAATTGGATATTTGCGTTTACATTCTCATAATGTGGAACAGGGAAACCCAAGAGTGGTTTTCCAGATCAATGCACACTAAAAAGAAAACATTTGTTGTGCTTTTTTGTTACCAACTCCTGTGAGTGTTATAAAGTATGAAGATATAGCTTGGTGTATGTCTGACTTGGCTTAGAGATGTATTTTTAGCAGGGCCTTTGATAAAAGCTTGGACTGAACTTGAAAGAAACTGGGCACGCAGTGAGGGTTTAACACAAACCTGCTAAGAGGCGGCATTATGGTCGTTTTAAGGCCCCAAAACTAAGGATATGTTATATTGTGGCTCTGTGACTTTTAGTTTTGACTATTTTTAAAAATATCTGTATTTTGAAAGCCAATTCTTGTTCCAATGGTAATAATATCCTGATTATGCTATCACAACATTTAAAATACACAGTAAACATTATTTTATTCTGCATTAGGTTGTTCAGACAAAGGAGAGATCAGAGAAGTTTCTTTGTATTTTTACATTGCTTTACTTTTCGGCACATCACTGACACACAAAAAGGGATCCTCTCTGAAAAACACTGCTCTATAGCGCCACTTGTGGTCAGAACCCCAATAGAGAACCTTTAATTATACATTTTGAGTTATATTGCCAAACCTTACATTTGTGTCTTATGTGTACATTTATAATATTATGTTTGATTAGCGCTGTTGCATCAAAGCGAGAAGGTTCCTGTTTCAAGTCCCCGGTCAGTCAGGTGCCTTTCTGTGGAGTTTGCATGTTTTCCCCGTGCATGTGTGGGTTCTCTCCAAGTACTCTGGCTTCCTCCCACAGTCCAAAAACATGCTCACCAGGTTGATTGATCACTCTAAATTGCCCGTAGGTGTGAATGTGTGCGTGAATGGTTGTCTGTCTTTCCATGTTTGCCCTGTGATAGGTTGGCGTCCTGTCCAGGGTGTACCCTGCCTTCTGCCCGAAGTCAGCTGGGATTGGCTCCATCCCCCCGTGACCTCGAACGGGATAAGCGGTCAAGATAATGGATGGATGGATGGATGTTTGATTTCAAGTAGAACACATCTTACATTATCAAATATCACAGCCATTTTCTTGTGATGTTACACTTAAAGCGGGGAACTCAAATGTTGTGTCTAGCTTTGTTCCAGCTTGAAAGTTATCTATTAGAAAATCTTACATTGTTATAATTACACCGCTTCTTGTTCAGTCCCTCCAGGAAGTTGCGATTTCGCGATCGCAACTATCAACGCAAATTCATTCAAATTTTTACAATCACCGCAACTTTCCCACAAATTTGACCAATTACCTCAATCTCAGCCCCTGTACGTCATCGGTTTTGTCATCAATTTGACTTCCTTGGAACATAAACGTAAGTCCTCACTTGATCGGCACCTCTCAACAACAAAACACACAGAGAGAACGGGTGAAAAGAGAGAGGACAGCAGGCAGGACAAGTGACCATGACAACGTTGTTATTTATAGATTGAGGGGCTCAGTGTTAGCTTGGTCTCTACCTGCAGCAGGTGTGCTTTATGAACCAGCTCTCCTCACCTCCAGGCATCTGTCTCATCTTCATTGATGATTTTGACCCCCGGTGTGTGTTAGTGACAAAGACACAACCGGGGGACGTCTGTTTACTATTTGATGTTTGACGTTGTTGCCGTGGTTACCGTAAAAAGCTCTCCATCTACAGCTTGATTTAATCCAGTTTGGTGATACATCTGACACATTTAGTAAGTTTTGATCAACTCCTTGTCATCAAAGTTGCAGATTAATTTCAGAATGCCGTGAACTGACTGTGCATCAGTCGCTGCGAGGTGCATTCAAGGACCGTCGTAAATGTGCAATACAGCTCTTTCATGGCATTTTTCTGTGAATCAAGATAATCAAAATACAGTCAGTGGCCACATCAAGAATGCTTTCTAAAAACAACTGTAATTTAGCATATTTACTTGCCCCTGAGATGTTACTGGGGGAAAAAAGCAAAAAAAAATAATTGCAACTTTCACCGCAATTTTTTCAAAAAGCTGTCGCAAATTCAGGCTTTTTGGGCCGCAACAATCACAAAAAAATCCCGTGAAATCCTGGAGGGACTGTTTGTTGATAGCAACTTCAAAGACATCGGACGTGGAAAAAGTAGAGACATATACCCAGTTAAAAAACATACTTCATAACCTGTCAGCTACTAACCCACAACAGTTAATGTTAGCAACTAGCTAGTCCTTAAGTAACCTCTATCATTAACATTTATGGATATGAGATGAAAAGCTTTATTAGTTCCAGATACTTCCTCAACATTGAACACACCACATCTTGACAATTATTAGCCTAAGGTATAAGTCTCTTTATGATTTTTAAGCTAGCTTTGCGTTAGCGGTACCACGCCCTCCACTGTTATTTTCCCGTTACTGTATCATCAATGCAGGCGGTAACGAAACCATAACGTTGGATTATTTTAACGCTTGCTCAAACAAGTTGATTATGTTGCTAGCTCTAGTAAAAGTTTTTATCAGTCAGAAGCAAACAGACGCCTTATTTCTTCAAGTTTTAGTAAAGTAGTTGATTTTCTGTCAACCCCTCCAACTCTGTATTTGCATAACCCCTAGCCATTTGAAAATGAATATGCATGTTACAGGTTATATAGTTCCACTAAAGAAGCAGAAGAGTAGAAGCTGGGAAAGAAAACAGAGAAGAGAAGAGAACAGGGAAAAAGACAGGGAGGCTGGTTCTCGCTTAATTGGTCTTCTGAGAGTTTATTCACACCTTGCACCATAATTGACTCGCTATGGATGAACTGATCTCACTTGTGACACAGTGCACACTCAAACACAAGAACACACATACATTACGTAAACTTTACCCATTCCACACCTGCTATAGACATTGGCGTGTATAGCAGAAAGCTCTTGCCCTAAAGCATCATGGGGGATAGACTGTGTCTGTGTGAGCAGGGGTTTAAACATCAAAGGCGAGTTCTTAAGAAACATGTGTGTGTGTGTGTGTGTGTGTGTGTGTGTTTGCGGGTTTTCATCACCCTATAGCTCATATCAGTGAGGTTATTCATGCAGCAGAGCTCTTAATCTTCAGATATCTCTTCTGCTTTTTGCTGAAAACAGGATATGAAGAAGGCCTGCTTCCTGTCTGCCGTTATCAGCTCTGATAGTAAACTTAGTTCACCTCGTATTGGTTCCCTTTTTGATTTCCTCTGAAGTTATTGCTGTTGTTGAGTTTCTGTAGAAAAGCTTTTAACTTTCATTCAGAAGGTGGCGTGAAGTTCAACAGGCTGTGTTTGGATTCAGCCGACTTTACTTCCATCCACAAAAAAAAAAAAAAAATCCCTTTCAAAAGAATCCAGGACTACAAAGGTTTTCCCAACTCCTTCTTTTTTCTTTTCTTTGAAGACAATTCTACGCTTTGATGTGGCCTGAACTGTTCTGCAGCGTGATGCCAGCTTTAATATCCATGTTGAGAACCAGCAAATGAAAGCTTTCATTTGGAAACGGCGAATAAGATGTTTGCATCAGAAATTTAATTTTGAAGTTGAAAGACATTTACAGACCTATTTCAAAACCGTAAATACTATAAAATAAGATTCTAATGAGTCAGGGAGTAAATTCAGCTTGTGTTTGATGAGAAAAGTCATTTCTGAATTGCTTGGAGTGATTATTTTGAAAATGTAAAAAAAGAGAAGAGCTCTAAATGTTCATTCAAAAACAGAAGCCTGAATCTGTTTGGAGACACCGTATACCAGGTTTTAAATTAGAGATATACAGTATCTCACAAAAGTGAGTACACCCCCAATTATATCTTTTCATGGGACAACTCTGAAGAAATGACATTTTGATACAATGTAAAGTAGTCAGTGTACAGCTTGTATAACAGTGTACATTTACTGTCCCCTCAAAATAACTCAACACACAGCCATTAATGTCTAAACCACCAGCAACAAAAGTGAGTACACCCGTAAGTGAAAATGTCCAAATTTGGCCCAAAGTGTCAATATTTTGTGTGGCCACCATTATTTTCTAGCACTGCCTTAACCCTCTTGGGCATGGAGTTCACCAGAGCTTCACAGGTTACCACTGGAATCCTCTTCCACTCCTGTCCCACAGATGCTCAATAGGGTTTAGGTCTGGAGACATGCTTGGCCACTCCATCACCTTTACCCTCGGCTCCTTTGGCAAGGCAGGGGCCGTCTTGGAGGTGTGTTTGGGGTCGTTATCATGTTGGAATACTGCCCTGTGGCCCAGTTTTTGAAGGGAGGGGATCATGCTCTGCTTCAGTATGTCACAGTACATGTTGGCATTCATGGTTTCCTCAATGGACTGTAGCTCCCCAGTGCCGGCAGCACTCATGCAGCCCCAGACCATGACACTCCCACCCCCATGCTTGACTGTAGGCAAGACACACTTGTCTTTGTACTCCTCACCTGGTTGCCACCACACACACTCGTCTTTGTACTCCTCACCTGGTTGCTGCTGCACACTCTTGACACCATCTGAGCGAAATAAGTTAATCTTGGTCTCATCAGACCACAAGACATGGTTCCAGTGATCCATGTTCTTAGTCTGCTGTCTTTAGCAAACTGTTTGCAGACTTTCTTCTGCATCATCTTTAGAAGAAATGTGAGGGGTATACTCACTTTTGTGAGATACTGTATATAGTGAACAGGTGGTTATGCAAATTAAGATATAGAGGCCTCGTCTCACCCTGTCACAAGTTCACACAACATATTGATTTAATTGATTTAAAAAATGATTTATGTATCCAGCTATTAACTTAGTCTCTCTGATTCTACGGTTGGTAATGATCCAATGGCATTGGATTCTCATTGCTCTTAAGCATCCTTGCCAGACAAATTAACATTCACAGATGGTTGAGGCCCGGTAGCTCCTCAGGCTGCTTTCACATCTGTCCCCGCTAACTGTTATTAATTCTTGACTCACAAGACCTGCCTGAGCCTTGTGCTAACGTTTTTGCCACAGTGTTAACAGACAGTTGTGAAATGTGCCAGACTCCTTTATGATAAGTGATTTGATATGATGTGTGTGATCAGGTTGCCCCTAGTGTCTCTTTTGGTGTTGAGAATTAATCAGTGTTGTTATGGGATTTCAACCAATCAAAATCAAATATTTCACACAGCTAAATAAAAGCTGTTAAACCCTTAGACTGTATAGATAATGGACATAGTATCCGTGACATCACCCATCTGTTCCTGAGCGCTGTTCTGAAGCAAATTGTCGGTGGCAGCCATATTGGAAATGCAGAACTCAACCAGGCAGAGTGTGACGTAAAGAGGCGGGGTTTGAGCCTCCTAGCCAACAGCTATGTGTTCCTGACCTGGAGACAAGTTAGTCATGTCCTTATTTGTGCAAAAACTAGTAATCTTAATATCTTCTGAACCGTTGCGTTGGAAAAAAATTCACCCCCTGTACAGTGTGTGCCGATAGAGAAATTAGCTACGTAGAGCCAAGCCGTTTTTTGAACCAGGCTGTAAACATGTTTATTAATGCTGTAGAGATCGTCTTTTTTTGAATTGGGGTCTATGTGGTTTCCGGTGTTTCTGCAGCCAGACTCAAGTGGATTCTCAATTGCAGTTTATAACACTTTAGCATGGGCTTCATATTTTGAGACCGGAGGTTGCCGCTTGGTTAAAGCTTATGTAATTTTTTTAAAACTGTAGTCTGAATATACTCTAAAGATTTGGAAATATAGTGTCTATCTAAAGGTACACTTCACTTTCACCCAGTTAAGACTTGTGTTATTGGATACAGCCAAAAGAGATTGTTTTTTGGGGTTTTCCAGTATAAGATCAATAACAGGGCAGTCCACAGCAGGCTGAGCTGGAGTAAAGTGATGTAAAGGTGAGGAGAAACCATCATAGTGTAATTGAAGAGGGTTCAAACAGAGGGCAGCCTCGCTCTGCCTGCTGGGAGGCCTGTCCTGGTGTTTGACCTCTTTGCCTTTTATGGCTTAATAAAAAAAAAAAGTAGTGTTTTTTTGGCCCTCAGCAAGGTAGAGGAAGAGTCGGAAAGAGAGAAACAAGCTGCTTGGTTTTGAGTCAAAAATCTGTTATGCAAAATAACGCTTGATCATTGTTGCGTGAAGCTTATAAAAGGTAATGTTAAAGAACAAGGGACCTACCCGTTATTAAACTTTAATAGAAAAATAATCTGCTGCAGCATTAGTTGTACTGAAATGCACGTACACAACGACTAAGATGGCTTTTCTCCCTGAAGCTTCCCCACACCAAAGCTCCTGAGGTTAATTAGGTAGAACGTCGTCTGCATATTTGACTAATCCAGCAAAACCCAGCATTCCTGCAGCGGCACCTCTCCTCCATTATCTAATCTCAGGATGCCCACTAATTCTGTTTCAACTCCACTGGCTGGCTTTACGCTGGTACTGAAAGCACAGAACACAATGGAGAAGAGATATGGCACCAAACGGTGTGTGGGAACTTTTAGAGGTTGAACATGGGGGAGCAGAAATGAAGAGCTGTGATAAGAAAATGTGTCCTGTTCTGGAGTGATTCACTAAGATCACGTTGGTTGTTCTCCAATGTGTGGTATTAATTCTTTTTAAAGAGACAGTGTCAATGTTTTTGTACTTTTTGGCAGTTTAAGGCAGACGTAGCACAAATAAATGTCCTTATCATGGGGCAATTTACTGTGTAGTGGTGAATATAATGCAATACTATTACACAAAAGAATGAGTCTCCAATGAGATACCAAAGTGTGAGAATATAAACAGTATGAAAATATTTTAAGTCTTTTAAGAATGGAGAGTAACTATAAATTGACCACCATTCACTCATTGCATATCTCCTAAGGTTTGGTGAGTCTGGATTTGAATAAACAATGTTGTTGAATGTTTTTTTCTGATTTGTCAAAACTTTGTAATGATGATTAATTCTCAAAAACAAAAGCAACACCAAGGACAACCTGATCAGGTTATTTCAAATCAATCACTGGAAAACAGGCCCATTTCACCTCTGCCTGTTGACAATGTGGCAAAAACAATAGTTTCCATTAGCATTCTAAGTTGGTAAACTCTGTAGCACACACGTTTCCTACTTAATCTTATAACCAGTTGTGGACAAAGTACACAGCCCCATTACTTAAGTCAAAGTAAAGATCATCTATGTCAAATATGACTCCAATACAAGTGAAAGTTGTTCAGTCAAATTATTACCTGAGTTAAAGTACTGAAGTACTTGCTTTTTCAAAATACTTAAGTATTCAAATTCCTTATAAAATATCTCAAAACATTGTATTTTCAAAATACATAAGTGCAGTCAAGAATACAAAGAAGTACATTCAGTTACATCATGTTGATCAAGAAACCATTACTTGAAATCTCTAAAACTAACCCATGGAATAAAAACAGACACTAAGTTACTCCAAGCACAGACAACTTAGTTTGAAATGTTCATCTGGAATGAAACAAATGTTAAGTAGCTCAACGCGCTTTCTCAGGTTGGACTGTGAATTTTGTATGTTTGGGCAGAGTGGGAAACAGGGAGAACATTTCAAACGATACATATCATTCTTCATTTCAAAAACCTCTAACAGGCTGAAGATATGACCATGGGTGCTCAGGTGGAGAATTATAGCCACGATTACCACCTCTAAATGAACTGCCTGATCTGAGTGAAATTTGCTCTGTGTTTGCTCCACGTTCAACCGTGGAGACGCACAGTTTACTGTCTTAGGATCCGATTTCAGAAAAGAGAAGGAAATTCATGAGCTGACTTCAAAGCAAAAGTAGTGAGTAACTAGAGCACTGATAGAAATGTAGTGGAGTAAAAAGTACGATAATTGTCTTCTGAATGTAGTGGAGTAAAAGTAATAAGTTACCCCCAAAAAATAATACTCAAGTAAAGTACTTATACTTAAAACATGTACTTAAGTACAGTACTCAAGTAAATTTACTTTGTTACTGTCCACCACTGCTTATAACCCTAAGTGACTGATTATAGATTTTGAATATTCTTAACTCCAAAAGACTACAGGTCGATTCAAAGTCTTAAACACCTCTACAGTTTGATTGCCTCTTCACCAACTCCAACAAATAAAAATAGTGTAGTCTTGAGCTGCTGGCTTTGGTGGGATAAGCAATATCATGCATTTTATTTGATTCCTCCTCCCAAAAGCAAGCACCCACAAAAGCTTGCTCAGCGTGAAAGCACCCACCAGTAACACCTACTGTTTGTGTCACCAAGCACATATGTAACAGGAAAAGAAAACACAACTCCCTGTTCAAGTCCTGCCATCACAGTGAGGCTTAAACACACACACACACACACACACACACACACACACACACACACACACACACACACACACACACACACACACACACACACACACACACACACACACAGGACAAGGTTTACACATTCCCTCACAAAGTGGGTGCTTTTATTTGTTTGTGCAGGTTTCTTACGAAGCTTATTCAACCTTGGGGTATGACTGCTGTGTTTGTGCATTAATACGCTGCATTTGTGGGCGTGTGGGAGATGTGGATTGTGTCAAGAGCTGTGCACAGAGCTGCTCATATGAGAGAGTCTTTGTACAGCAAGTATTTAATGAATTGGTGTACAGATTAGTTGTTAGAGGGTAACAGCACCTGTGCATAAATGTGTGTGGGTGTGTATACAGTATGTGCGTTCAAGGTTGGGTCTGTTCAGTGAAGAGGTATCAGATAGAGAAAACAGCTTACGGAAGTGGTTGGAACATTAGCTCACTTTACAGCCATGCAGTTTCATGTGATTAATGAGGGACTCAATGTAACACTCAGTGTAAACAGAACTTTCTGCTTATTCATTGGATATTTCAATGGCAGTGTGGTACTTGTTTAAGGAAGAAGTGTGTATGATGAAGTTAAGAAGCATGTAATGTAGTACTGAAACAGAACCAAGATCCATAGTTGAAGGGCTGGAATCTGATGATTGAATTAGATGAAAATGCAAGATCTTTAAATACCAAACCTGAAACAAGATGATTTGAGATGATTTTAAAACTACATTGTTGCACTGTTGCTAGTAAAGCAGAGTTGAAAATGCATCCAAACTACACTGTGTTCCAAATTATTATGCAAGTTGCATTTTTGTAGATCGCCTCATGAACTGGCCGGCCCGCTCACCTGATCTCAACCCGACTGAGAACTTGTGGTCAATAATAAAAGAGATAATTTACAGTAATGGCAAGAAATACAGGTCAAAAGAGCATCTTTGGAAAGCCATACAAGGTGCAGCTCACAGTGTCATCAGAGAAGTCATCAGAAACCTCACTACATCTGTTTACCAGTGACCTCTGACCCTCACTGAAAGAAAAGGAGGTTATATTTGACCTTTGAGATATAACTTTAGGTTTGAAATGTTTCAAAGACTTTAACAGTTCGTTAACATCATCTTGATTTTTGAAGCCTTTAATGGCCATATTTGAAGAAAAGGGCTAATATGCATTGATGCCTCTTTCCTAGGTAAAATGTTGCAGTGGTAGCAAGTTGTTAATCACTGGCTGCTACCAAGCAGCAACCTCTGGTCTAAGAATATGAGTCCAATGCGGAAGTGCTAAAAATTGCAGTTCATGGAGGATCCGCTTGAGGCTGGCTCCAGAAGTACCGGAAACCACATACACACCACTTCAAAAAAGACAATCTTTACAGCAGAAATAAACATGTTTACAGCCTGGTACAAAAGACGAGTGTAGTCTGGTTGCTCATTTCTCGATCGGCTCACACTGAGGCAGGGGTGAATTTTTTCTAACGCGGCAATTTCGAAGATATTGAGATGACGAGTCTTCCAATGAGAGGCGCAGCTGACTAGATTGACAGGCGGGAACACTGTAGCTGTTGGCTAGGAGGCTCAAAGCCCGCCTCTTTACGTCACAATCACTCGACAGCAGCAATATGACTCCCGCCGATTGGCCTCAAAACAGCTCTTCAGAAACAGATGGGTGACGTCATGGATACCAGGTCCATATTTTATACAGTGTATGGTTGCTACTCCCAAAAGTATACCCTGCATTTTTTTCTCTAAGTGGGACCATTATTTACAAAATAAATATTGTGCCTTATTGAAGAAGACTTCAAACTAGTGATGAAGCCATGAATACTTGACAAGAAATGTTTATGAGATAATAAATCAAAAAGGTAGAGCCATTCTCTCTAGAGTACTTCCTGCAATAATGAGACAATTATTCTCATTTAAGTACAGTTCTTCTTGTATCAAGTATGAGCTATAAATTCTCTCTAATATCTGCTTACAAAACAGGAAAAAGTAAATACTCCTATCTCATATTTTTCTGCTTGATTAAAAGACTTAGTTTAAGCAGATTTGTTGCAGTGTAAGAGGCTTTAATGTAGTTATGTCAACACAACAGCTTTCAATAAGTTGTTTGCTGTTGTTATGTGTCAAACGTCTCCACAGTACTATACTGTTATCTAACAGTACAAGAAAACAGAACTTTACTGATCAACGCTGCTAATTAATTACGGTGTATGTTCCTGGAGATGAAATCGATCCATCCTGAGTGAACAGTTCAGTTGTATCAGGTATTAATCTCTCTCCTTTCTATGCGCTGCTTTCTGTAGTCCTTCTCTCCCCTCACCCTCTGTCAGTCTGCTCTTTTTAGCAGCCCTTCCTACTGGTTCCATAGGTCAGCGCTGAAAGGGGTCAGCAGCAGTGCAGCGTGATCGATATCAACACACACTCTGTAGCAGTGAGTGGAGATCAGCTAACCCAATAGAAACAAGCTTGTGCTGTGTCTTTCTGTCTGTGGTTTCCTAACCTCTGACTTCTTGTGTGTGTAAAAATGTACAGTTTGTGCGTGTATGTGTCCTTTTCTGTAGCTGCATCTGCACTTTTTCAGCTGTTTCGTAGCCCTTGGTATTAAATCAGGTCTTATATTGTCTGGTTTTATAATGCTTCTCCTTTGTTGTGTGGAAATGCAGCTTGATTGAAGGCCAACTAGTTGTTTTTTCAATCAATAATAAGTGCAGTCTGAAATCCTGCAAAGTGAAGTATCCTGAACTGTTTTCTTGAGCAGACTCTTCCCCTGATCTCTGTACATTGTGTTTTTGTGTATTTGTCTATATATGCAGTCAGACTTTATCCGACTATAAATCAGCTTTATGTGTGTTAGTATACACATTCCCAAACACTGCTGACCTTGATCATTGTGTTGATATCTGTCAAACTCAGTGAATATTTGAGTGCCTACACAAAGCTTTACTGTTTATTTACAGCTTCAGCACGAGCCTCTCAAGATAGGAAATTCACCTTAAGACACAGACGCAGTATCTGCCAATGAAAAGGACAAAAAGTTGAAGGGTTGTACATTTATGTGATTTTTTTACATTGATGTGTACAGACTGCTGCTAGGGATGCTGCGGACTCTGGTGAACAAACTGTAACAACACCAATCTGCCAAAAGCATTGGTTTGATTACCGTGTGGAAAAACCAAGATAAGACTCTAAAGCTGTAGGCTATGTTGGAGAAATCTACAATATTGACATAAACACTTCCCAAAACATAATACAGGATTGGACAGTACTCCAGGACTGGTAAATGAAAATTAAAAGCCACAGACTTTGACAACTACATGACAGAACCAGTGGAAATGTCAAGTTCAATGTGAGTAATAGCAGCTATAAGTTACCCCATTAAAAAGGCTAGCCGTTAGAGCTAATCGTTACTATTTTTTAGTTTTGTTATATAAGTTATCTAAAATTTTTTACATTTTACCCATTTCAGTAAGAATTATTGATAAAATTGTAGCTACATTTGAAATAAAACCTTGAAAATAGAAAATGTAATGACTTGAAACACAGCCACATGCACATATAGGTAGGCTGATTTTCTGCAGACCAGTTAAATGAAGCCACATTAAATCACTTTGAGGGACAGTGGGGGTCATGAGTCTTTGGTACCTATATTTTTTGGGTCACGGGCTGAAAAGTTTGGGTACCACTAGTGTACGTAATAGTGAGCAGGGTGTTAAAGCTGGGGTTGGTAATCAGATTTAGATACACTTTTTGTTATACTGGTTAAAATGATCTTTATGTCCTGATGGTAATCATTACATGATGTGTTCCTAAAAAAGAGTGAAAAAAAAACTGCTATCCACAGCTGGAGTAAACCTGGGAAAACACCAACCAATCACCGTTTTTTGGCTCCCCAAATTTTAAACCAATCAAATCCCGTCCAGCCGTTCTGCCCTCCTCCTGCGTGTACATTTCCCCATCGTGTACTCCTCCGAGTCCCCGTCTCCTGCCTCTACTTCCCCTGACTCTATTTACTGCCCCTCTCGCTCGACCTCGGGCCTGTCCCCTCTGACCTGATGAGGTGCTTTGCTCAGGACTGTAGTCCGGATCAGAGTCTAAAAAGCTCTCAACAACAAGCAGAGTAATTAATGACGTTCAGTAAGTCCTACAGAAAATATATATTTATTGTAGCGTCCGTCCGGACGCTGTAGTGATGACGAGCCAATTCGTGAACATGTTGAGCTTTAATAACCGGTCACTGTCGGCCGTGATCACGCCAACCAACAAAGCAACAATCAATGTTTGAATGAATGAAGAACTTCTCCTCTCCTCTCTCCCACTCGCACACTCTACACCTCTCCTGATGCCTTCACTGACCGTCAACACTGTAGGAATTAAGAGCATCTACACTGAACAGGTTTAACAAACAGTAGAGCTGTTACAGTATTATATATGTGTTATAACTTTTCTCCTAATATTGTGTCACCGGTACAACTGGATAATGCTAGCATGACAGTTGTGAGTACTAACAGCAGCCATGTTTGTTTGTGTTTTTAACTTTCACTATGATAATGTTTTGGTGAGGACCGGTTTTGAATCAGTCACGATCATATGGTCGAGAATCAGCGGCGCTCGTGCATGTGAGCGGGGGGGGGGGGGGTAGTTTTGGAGGAGCTCCGAGGGAGGAGGGGAGGGGTTAGACGGAGTCATGAGGAAAAGCTACATTCAAATTCATGCTGGTTTACCGAGACTACCAACCCTAGCTTTAAGGCTGAACCCCTTCCCTTTCTGATTTGTCAACACCCCAGAAGTGTGATTAACTCTCAACACCTCAATCCACAGAAAGCAGTTCAGCATATTTCATCTCTGCCTGTTGACACTGTGGCAAAAAACATTAGTGTCTGTCTCAGGCTGGTCTTGAGACTGAGGAATGAATGACAGTAAGCAGGCACAGATGTATGGGCAGCCTGAGGTGCTACTGGGCCCAACCATCTCTAATGCCTTCAGAGTGAGACATGACCGCTCCCCTTCATGTCAGGGTCCTGCTCACCCTGTTGGATTTCTAATCTGCTATTACAACCCACTCCGTACACGTCATCTCTAACACAGCACTCTGTTTTTATATGTATTAAATAACCACACCCTGATGAAATAGAAGATATCATCTGGGTGTCTCTGTTTCTGGAGTCTCTTCTAGAAGTTTCTCAACATTTCAGTCCGTATCTCAGACAGGAATTTACCAAACTATCACTTCTCTCTGACGCGTTTGGTGAGTCGGAGGAATTCATGTGAAAAGGAGAGGTCGTTTAATTATAGCGCTGGGAAAACCCTGGGCTCTTTTTGTGTAATAGCGTGTGTATTTTGTGTGTGTCAATTTGCATAGCTGAGATTGTGTTTCCTGCGCTTTTATTTGCACTCTCAGCCCGTTGCAACCTCACTCACTTTCTTTATTTACTACATGATGAAATAGGGCTTAAATTCTTCTGGCCAGAATCCCCAAATGAGAAATTATACTCTCCGCCTGGGGACCCAAATACATTAAAGTAAATTTCTTTTGTGTGAGGAAATAACTGAAGAAACAAATGCAATATTTTTGAGGGGAAAAAAAGAAAGAGTGCAAAGCAATTGTGACGCCTGTAATCTTCTGAAAAGAGCTGTTAACACAATTTTACACAAGTAGTGCCCTTACTTCTACTGGAAACAACACATAATTAATTCATCAGCTCAAAGCAGTGGCGTTAATTTGTGTCTGGGAAGATATGATTGATAATTTTCTAGTTAAAAAAGTATTACAGAAGCACTTCAGAGGAAATTAATGTTAAAAAAAAGAAAGTGTATAATCGTATTTTTCAAACCCCCCATCTGATCCCACACTTGGTTGATTCCATGATGAATTTTCTGGGTGTGGTTTCTCTTTACCTGCATCTAAATCTGAACAGGTGCAGCAGAACTGAGAGACAACAGACTCAAGCAAACAGATGGAATCAAAATATGAAAACACTGAAGTCAGCGTCATGTTTCTGACTGGAAAGCATTGATCAACAGTCCTCAGTCAAAGCATCAAGCAGCAACTAACAACAGACACATCAGTGCTGATAGATAATGTTCAAGTGACAGGCGCCGAGTAGAGTGTGTGTAGTTCTTACTTTGAATAATCATTTAATGTATCTCTGTTTTGTTTTTTTCCAGCATGTGGAAGGGCCTGAATGTCAACTGCACAGACAGCTCAGGATACACACCTCTACACCATGCCTCACTTAATGGACACAGGTAAGACTGTACAGTGTTTGGTTCTCTTTATGTATTTGAAGTTTGAAGTTTGAAGATGTTTGTTTACATGCATATAAGGTGCGGGACTCACAGTATGACAGAATACAGGGCCGAGGATATCGATAATATCATGTACCAGCAAGGCTGCAATAATCACAACTTTGCAAGACAGTCAAATGATAATTTATCAAAATATCTTTTTAACTGAAGATTACAAAATTACCCTAAAACGGCAACTGTATATTTGGTTGGTTTCAACAAGATGAAACAATGTTGAAGTTGTTGATGTGTAAATCAAATTTAGAGAACTATAGAACACATAGAAAATAGGTGTAATTTTATTTCTTAAAAAAGGCACATTTAAAAATACATACTTAACTTCATACAAGCATCCGCTAATTACCTCTTCATGACATCCAGGAGCCATGCTGCATTGATTAGCAATGATTTATAGTAACATTTCAGGACAGCCGTCCAATGAAAGTCTATTATTAATATTATTTATACCAGATATTTTAGGAAGTGCTTGGCAGATGGTGTACAGTTAAACTTTAGAGCCTTTTTTTTTGGACTATTTTATTTTCACTTTTGCAATGTATACAAACATATCAATACACCAACAGTATATGGACATAACATAGGGTAAGGCATTAAAGGTAAAAGAAAAGAAAAGGTGGTCAGTGTACAAAGTCAATACAAACAACTATATTAAGAACATGGTGTAAGAGATGCACAGATATGGTCTAAAGGCTGATTTATACTTCTGCGTCGAATCGACGGCGTAGCCTACGCCGTAGGTCCGCGTAGCTCCCGTACCTACGCAGAGGCCTACGCATGTAGCTGACGTGCACCTTCTCCAAAATGTAACTACGCGTAGAGCCGACGCGGACCGCAAGCCCTGTGATTGGTCCGCTCGACGGCTTTGTCTTTCCCGCATTCACAGCACTTCCGGGATCCCGGACATCGGCAGCACATCGGCCGTGTATTTCATCTCCTCCTCTCTATTCTTCATGTAATCATGTCTGTATGATAAACAGCAACATGTATCAGCTGTAGATTAACTTAACACGCTCTGAATCGATGTGGAAAAGTAAACAGAGATCGTAGCGGGACCGGAAGCAGGCAGCCGGCTATCAGAGAGACCACACTGCCCTCAAGCGTTTCGGAGGAGAATTGCTGCGCGACACGGACACATCGACGCACAAGTATGTGGTGCTCATGTCCGCGTCAGCCCCTGCTGCGTAGGGGAGACGCAGAAGTATAAATCAGCCTTAAGTATGGCTGCCAAATTTTCAAAAAAGTGTCATATCGTTTTCTGAGACAGTATATGTGATTTTTTCCAGGGGGGGATGCAACTATTCATCTCAGAAGACCACTTGACAATAAAAAGGGGGGAATCAGATTTCCATGACACTGCAATGCACTTCTTGGACCCACATAGAGCAACTTTCATGAATTTGAGTTGTGCATTGTTTAGAGAACCGTAAATACATGTAAAGTTCCCCAATAAACATAGTTCAGGGTCCAGTGGAACACCAACTCCTGTGATCCTGGTTAAAGTGGAGCAGATATCATACCAGAAAGGGCTCACTTTGGTACAATGCCAGGTACAGTGCAGGAAGGAACCAACGTCAGTATCACATCTTTAGAGCTTTTTTTGAGGAGAAAATAGCAGCCTGCTTTGGAAAATGATTCTACAACAGCAGTATGGACAGCCAGCATTAACAAGTTAGCTTAACAACGAGCTGGAGAGGCTGTAGGCAACGTTAGCGAAGTAGAGCTGTAATTTCTGAGGCAAAATTCACATATAGGCTGTTTGATAGGGTTGGGACTTTTATACTGTTTGTTGGAACATTACTTATTACTTAAATATGATAGCCTCACAAAAATAGAACGAGATGGCCAACTCTAGCTAAGAGCTATGTTTCCATTGCAATAATCAGTCGCACATGCTTAAAGCTGGGGTTGGTAATCAGATTTAGATACACTTTTTGTCATACTGGTTAAAAGGATCTTTATGTCCTGATGGCAATCATTACATGATGTGTTCCTAAAAAAGAGTGAAAAAAAAACTGCTATCCACAGCCGGAGTAAACCTGGGAAAACACTAACCAATCAATTTGTTTTGGCTCCCCAAATTTTTAACCAATCAAATCCCGTCCAGCCGTTCTGCCCTCCTCCTGTGCGTACATTTCCCCGGCGTGCACTCCTCCGAGTCCCCGTCTCCTGCCTCTACTTCCCCTGACTCTATTTACTGCCCCTCTCGCTCGTCCTCGGGCCTGTCCCCTCTGACCTGATGAGGTGCTTTGCTCAGGACTGTAGTCCGGATCAGAGTCTAAAAAGCTCTCCCCAACAAGCAGAATAATTAATGACGTTCAGTAAGTCCTACAGAAAATATATATTTATTGTAGCGTCCGTCCGGACGCTGTAGGGATGACGAGCCGATTCGTGAACACGTTGAGTTTTAATAACCGGTCACTGTCGGCCGTGATCACGCCAACCAACAAAACAACAATCAATGTTTGAATGAATGAAAAACTTCTCCTCTCCTCTCTCCCACTCACATACTCTACACCTCTCCTGATGCCTTCACTGACCGTCAACACTGTAGGAATTAAGAACATCTACACTGAACACGTTTAACAAACAGTAGAGCTGTTACAGTATTATATATGTGTTATAACTTTTCTCCTGATATCGTGTCACCAGTACAACTGGATAATGCTAGCATGATAGTTGTGAGTACTAACAGCAGCCATGTTTGTTTGTGTTTTTAACTTTCACTATGAGAATGTTTTGGTGAGGACCGGTTTTGAATCAGTCACGATCATATGGTCGAGAATCAGCGGCGTTCGTGCATGTGAGCGGGGGGGCGTCGTTTTGGAGGAGCTCTGAGGGAGGAGGGGAGGAGTTAGACGGAGTCATGAGGAAAAGCTACATTCAAATTCATGCTGGTTTTCCGAGACTACCAACCCTAGCTTTAACTGAGTCTCTATGGTGACGTTCCAAATGCTTACTCACCACGTGAACTAAACAAGTTCAGAAAAGAGAGAGGAAGCAAAAGAGTTTACAGAGACCACAATATCATTTTTCTTTAAATATGGAGCTGTGAGGATGTCGTCAGTCATTCTGTTTTTACCAAACTGTCCTGAACATGACCGTGAAGTGAGCAGAGAACCTGAGCCCAAAGCATCTCAGCTCCGCTACAGGTGTGCAATGCATTTTATGCTACAGCTAGTGTTGTATTGTGGCTCCTGTATAAGAATTTTACCAGTGTGATAGGCTTACTACTGTCAGGGAAGTTGGATACTTTCTGCTTGGTTGAAGTCAGCCATGTTATGTTTAGTCTTAATTTAGTCACGATTCATACCATATTCATGCTTTTTTTATTAGCATTAATAAGTTAAGAAGAAGGCAGCTTTGTTCAATGGAGGAATTCAAATGTTAGATTGAAGCATCAATTCTTGGCAATGCACTTCAAATTCAAACTCATAAGAAGCATTCCTTATGAAACAAAGAATCACAGAATTGATAAGTGTGATATCTGGAGTCTGTTCAAATAATAAAAGTCAATTTAATTCCACTTCAATGATTTACCATTCAGTATTAGCAGTCTGGCACTGAAGCATAATATACTTGTTCTCTTTGGCCACAAAGTTAGTTGCATATATCATCAAAAGTACCAACTAACAAACACAATATTCCTGTAAATGCTTAACGTGCCCCTCTATACATCTGTATTTGCAAAGAGCTACAGTGCAGCTCCCGTTCTCCACCTGGGCCTGCTGAGAGATCCGTTACACAGTGTGGTTTAGCTGCAAGCCTGACCGCTATCCCAGTTTGGCGGAACTGAAGGATTAGTACTGTGTTTTGGGGGCAATTATGTGGATTTTCCTCCTTTAGATCAACTCTGGAGAGAGAGAGCCGAGGAGGGCGGGAGAGTAGGATGCTGCCTCGGAGTGAAAATTAGGGCGCCAACACAAAGAGCTGCAGAGGAGTGATTTAACGTTTAGGTGGGAAAGTAACAAGAGAACTGGTAATTAAGATATAGATAGAGGAAACTTGGCTACAGGCAGTGCTGTGTTTAGGGATTTTGTATTCCAGCTGCGTTTGAAATGTTTTCTGTACAGAATTTGAAACATGAGCTTTTTTTTTTTTTTGCCTTGCACACAAACTCAATCCATTAAGTTGAATATGCTCATATTTGACCCTGAGATCGTCCCAGTGCGATTTTGATGCACAGCTGCCACTTAAACCTGAGTGAATTATAAAAAATAGTATAAATCTTTAATTAACAAAGCACTCATTAAGTGCCTCGGAGCTGCTCCTGCGAGAGGTCCTGCCCTTCTCCCTCCGCTGTTTTTCCCTCCTGACATTTTGAATGCAAATGAAGCACTTCACCTTTCCTCTTCACAGAGAGAGGTGACAACTTCAGCTGGAGCTTTCCTAATGTGAGGCAGCGTCACTGGCATTAAGACTGAGCTGCCACTAAAAGGATTTCCCAGATAAACAGAGACACTATGATTTTCAGCTTTATCTTGCTGTGAAATGGGGATTGTTTTATTATAGAGGAGAATGTGGAGGCAATTGTGTCAATTTGTTATCAATCAATCAATCTTTATTTGTATAGCGCCAAATCACAACAAACGGTATCTCAAGACACTTTTACAAACATAGGAGGTCTAGACCACTCTATGTCAAATTATGAACAGAGACCCATCTTCAAGACAGGATAAGACTCAGTCTGACCCCACCTCCATCATGAGCATTAAACATCTCAGTATTTAGCTAGTTAAAGTGGAGAGGAAAAATGTCCTTTTAACAGGCAGAAACCTCAGGCAGAACCAGACTCATGTTAGACAGCCATCATGCCTTGACCGAGTTGGGTCTGGAAAGAGGGATAGAGGAGAATAAGATAGAGAGGTGATAGTGATGAGACGAGTAGTAAAAGCTGTTGCCGCTGGAGTCCAGCACGTCTGTATCAGCTGCAGTCCAGAACGTCCGCAGCAGGAGGATGCCTATGGCAGCTCAAATGAACCTACGAGACAAGGGAGCTCAGGGACTCCAGAAGGTCTATGGTTAGTAACTTTCAACGGGACAGGTAGAGTTAAAGTAAATGTTGAGGGGGTTGGGGGGAAGGGGGTGAGATAGGATCCCAGTGTGTCAGTGCACCAGTTCCCTTGGCAGTCTAAGCCTATAGCAGCATAACTAAGACCTGGTCCAAGCCTGATCCAGCTCTAACTATAAGCTTTATCAAAAAGGAAAGTTTTAAGCCTAATCTTGAAAGTGGAGAGGGTGTCTGCCTCCCGGACCCTGACTGGTAGATGATTCCAAAGGAGAGGGGTCTGACACCTGAAGGTTCTACCTCCCATACTACTTTTAAGGATTTTAGGTACGACCAGCAGACCTGCATGTTGGGAGTGTAGCGTTCTAGAGGGGTAATCATTGCTAATTTAACTCCACACACTGACTGCTCTTGAACTTGTTGGTGTTCAGCTTAATAACTCATTATCACGCTAGATCTGCATCCATGACCCAAGCCTGGTTTAGTTTGTTTTTTCAAGTAGGTGTCAACTTGTTGCCAGCAACCAAAAAGAAAAAGACAAAAGCTCAAGTACAAGCTATATTTGTACAGCACACATGTTCATAGAAATAATATGAACTCTAGCATCTAGTGTTGTAGTGCTCGAGATTGGTCTTGGTCTCAACACCGGTCTCGAGACCACATATTTGAGGTCTCGGTCTCGTCTCGGAATCAAAGCATTTTTACTCGGTCTTGTCTCAGTCTCGGACTGGGCGAACTCGGTATTTTAAATCAAGACCGGTCGAGACCACCGCTGATGCACCCTGTGTCCCTGTCATTAATGTACGTCCTCCTACCTCGCCTGAGATCACAGGCGATATAAACCCTGTTTTAACTCTGATCAAATGTGAAAGTTAAACTAACGATGACAAAATGAAACTTAGGGAGTCAAAAGGCTCTCAGCGCATCAAAAGAAAGTCAACAAAGACAAAACCAAACTGTTAAACTTACTTTTAATTGTATTTAAATCTAATTTAAATAAAATAAACAGAAGTATTTTATTTTGTTAACTCTCATGATGATTTTTATTGATATATATGGTCTTGGTCTTGTCTCGGTCTTGCCCAAGCGGCAACCTCCGATCTAAAAATATGAGTCAATGCAGAAGTGTTAAAAGCTGCAGTTCATCGAGGATCCGCTTGAGGCTGGCTCCGGAAGTACCGGAAGTCACATACACATGAATGGGGAAAAGACGATCTTTGCAGCATTAATAAACATGTTTACAGCCTGGTACAAAAGATGAGTGTAGTCTGAATAGCTAATTTCTCGATGTCCTCTCACTGTGAGGGGGGTGAATTTTTTTCTTATTCGTCAATTTCGAAGATATTGAGATTACCAGTCTTCCAATGAGAGGCACAGCTGCCTGTGGGAACACTGCAGCTGTTGGCTAGGAGGCTCAAAGCCCGCCTCTTTACGTCACACTGGCTCGACAGCAGCAATATGGCTGCCGCAGCCGATTGGTCTCAAAACAGCTCTTCAGAAACAGATGGGTGATGTCACGGATACTACGTCCATATTTTTTACAGTCTATGGTCTTGCCCTGCCTCGGTCTTGGTCCTGATCCCTAAATGTCTTGGTCCTGTCTTGGTCTCGGTGCACTCTGGTCTCGGACATGTCCTGGTCTCTGTTAATGTGGTCTTGACTACAACACTACTAGCATCACCAATACACCGGCGCAAAACCATAAAATAATCCTCCAACACATGTATCATCCTAACATCAGACACTGTTAGACAATGAACAGCTCGCAGTCAGAGATTAAGCCAGTTTATGTAACAAGTAAAATATTATCAAGTTCATATATTCAAGAGAAGTTCTTCAAACATATGTGAATAATGTGCTTTTATATTTCATTCTCAGGGATGTGGTACTAAAGCTTCTCCAGTTTGAGGCGTCCACAAACGTGGCTGACAACAAAGGATGCTTCCCGCTGCACTTAGCCGCCTGGAGGGGGGACGTGGACATTGTCCGCATCCTCATCCACCATGGAGCCTCACACTGCCGAGTCAACCAACAGGTAAACCATTTACACCCATGGTGCCCCTCAGCAAGCTTCATGATGTTCCTATCTTTTTAACTTATGTCATTTATCATTAAGAATACTGTTAAGGCAGCTGGATGTATCACATAGGCCCAAGACAAATGTAGAATCATATGGTAAGGTATGGTATGGGTTTGCATAGCATGGTATCGTATCATACCCAATCATACGGTATAGTATTGTAGTGTAATGTATGTACGATTTCTTATTGTACCATATTGTACACTAACCAGTTACAGTGGATAGCCACCTCTATTTTAAATAATGCCTCACACCCTCTGCACAGTGATTTCCAGCTTCTTCACTCTGGACGACGGTTTTTAGTCCCAAGGTGCAGGACACAGCGTCACAAGAAAAGCTTTGTTCCTGCTGCTGTTACTGAGCTGAACAAGCAATAGCTTTTATTTTCCCACACAGTCAGACTCCAATCTTGTCTTATTTATTCATGTGATTCCATTGTTTTTATTGGTTGACTGTTTTCTGATATGCTTTTTAAAATGGAACCTTTAGCACTTTTATCATTTTATCATTTTATCATGTCTATTCATTTTACCATTTTTAGTGTTAGATTAGTTTTTAGGATATTTTTTGTATGTTTTGCACATTAAGTAGATTGTTCTGTCTGAAGTCTATCTTGTAATTTTGTATCGACCTAACATCTCACTGGCTGCAAAACAAGTTTACCTACGGGTACAAATAAAGTAACCTGAACCTGAACCTGAACCTTGTACAATCAGGCCTTTGTTTGAGGTACCGCAGTTTAGAAAACCTAAAAAGCTCCCTGCTCTGCCTGTGGTTGAAAAAGAGGAATAACATTTTTATCAGATCGGGAAGGGTACCTTTTAACTGTCGTGAGCCATTTTTGCATCAGTGTGTCTCAAACCTGCTAGAATGGTTACGATACGAAACAAAACTATACGAAATACGATACCATTAGACACTACACAATAAAGCCTCGTTTTCCACCAAGCGGTCTGGTATGGATCGGTACAGTTTGGTACGGCTCGGATCACTAACGCCAGATAATAATAATAATAATAATAATACATTTTATTTATAAAGCGCTTTTCTAAAAACTTGCTGCACGAAGGATAAAACATCATATAAAACAACAGATTAATAAAAACATGAATAAAATACATTTAAAAGCAATCATACGTTAAAAGCAATTCTAAACAGGTGGGTTTTGGTGAGTGATTTGAAGGTGGACAGGTTGGGGCAGTTTCGAATGTTTAGTGGTAAGGCGTTCCAGAGGGTGGGGGCGGCGACAGAGAAAGCTCTGTCCCCCAAGGTTCGGTGCTTGGTGTCAGGTGGTAGGGAGAGGAGGCGGGCGTTGGAGGATCGGAGGTTACGGGAGGGGATGTGGTGATGGAGCAGGTCGGTGAGGTAAGAGGGGGCCTGGTTATGGAGGGCTTTGTGGGTGAGAAGGAGGATTTTAAAATGTATGAGCTGTTTGATAGGGAGCCAGTGGAGGTTTTGGAGGACAGGGGTGATATGGTCACGGGAGCGGGTGTGGGTGAGCAGGCGGGCGGCAGAGTTCTGGATGTATTGTAGTTTGTTGAGTTGTTTTGAAGGAAGGCCATAGAAGATGCTGTTACAGTAGTCGAGTCTGGAAGTGATAAAGGAGTGGATCAGGGTTTCAGCGGTGGAAAAGGAGAGAGATGGACGGAGACGGGCGATATTTTTAAGGTGGAAGAAGGCGGTTTTGGTGATGTGCTTGATGTGCTGTTCCAGAGTGAGATGGGAGTCCAAAATGATACCGAGGTTGTGAACATGTGAGGACGGAGTGAGGGAAGCATTGTCGATGGGGAGGTTGAAGTTGTTGGTGGTTGTGGTGAGGGATTTGGGGCCGATGATTATGAGGTCAGATTTTTCACAGTTGAGTTGGAGGTAGGTTTTTTGCATCCAGGATTTAATTTCAGTCAGGCAGTTGGTCAGGGTGGAGAGGGTTGGAGCAGTTATGGAATTGGTGGATATGTAAAGTTGGATGTCGTCCAGTTTGCGTTTCCACAGCCAACCTTGCCCTACTTGATAGGTGGCGTGTAAGCCGGATGCCGATAGCCGCGTCAGCTACGTAATAGCATGACATCATGGCAGTGCGACACAGTTTACCCCGCTAATAAATGCAACAAAGAAGAAAAACGCAACACTGTAAACAAAGAGCAACAATGGAAGACATCAAGCAATTCTTCTTCTTTGTGATTGCCATGAGGCTCTTTGTTACAAAACGCAATCAAGCTTTGTTTCAGAGAAGGCTTTGTGCCGCAAGGAGAAATACAGCTGTCGCACAGGAACTGACGATTCTTTCCACCAATCAACGGACTGCAGCGTTTCTAGCTCCACCTTCTGGGGTCAGATCGGTATGTCTGGCACCCCAGCAGAAGGGTACCAAAAAGTGGGACGGTACAGCTCGGTAATTTGGGGACTTGTCCTGGTTTTAGTCAATGGAAACGCCACAAAATGCGTGCCGGCCGAGACAAACTGAACTGAACTGCTTAGTGGAAAAGGGTTTAAGATTCTCTACGCAATGTTTTGTCCTCTAAGAGATATTAATCTGGGACTCAAGCCACCAGAAATGGCCACCAGGTTGATTTCATCTCTATTTGTATTGTACTTGAGGCATGTCAAGTACAATAAAATCAATCAAAATGACACAATATGACAAGACACGAACTGACACGAAACAACACGACATAACACAACACAGCACGCCAGCCTTATCTGTTCCCTATAAGGGTCTCTAAAGGCAAATCACCTTCTGTTTATATTGTAATTATTCTGGGGTCTAATCTGGTGGGATCTCCTCGTGCTCAGATACCCTCCAGTTGTAGTCTGTCTTTTGTAAGTGTAAAATATGCACATTGAGCTCAGGTGAGTTTACTCTGGGTCTTCTTTGTTTTGTTTGCGATATTATGGACCAATTAGGAGTCCTGGTCTATTGACTTCTGCCTCTGGGCCTGATCTTTAACATCACTAAACACAGACCTCTTTAGTGTGTGTGCGTTGCTGCTACCTTCCAGGGAATCAAACAATTTGTTCAGACAACTCACATTGTAGTGGTTTGAAATGTTTTCCTCTGCAGCAGAACATCTCATCGCTCCTCTTGGATTTAATTTACATGCAGTAATCTGATAATACCTTCCACCCACTAGTCAGAGCCTGTAAAGTGGATACTGGAGAGGTAGGGGGCATGTTAGTATAAGCGCTGTGATGGTGCAAGGCAGCGGTGGTGGATGACAGTGCAGAGGGGGAGCCTGGAGTCTTGCAGCTTGAATATATTGGGAGGATATGTTTGTGAGAAAGACGCATGTCAAGTGTGAAATCAGTGCAGGTTGAGTTTCCTGCCTGAACTAGCTCTCAGGCATCTCTCCATTTCCTATATCCATCCATTTTTCATGTTGCTTTGGACTCCTAACCCCACACTTTCATGTTAATTTGTGCTCTGTGGCTGATAGAAACCCTCTCCCTGTGCGCCGTGAAAGCAGAGAGCTCTCATCAGCTGACTGAGAGTCGAGTTTGTCACTTGTACGTCTTGGGGCTTTTAAAACCAGCGCCGCCACAGGTCGTCCCGTCGTTGCTTCTGTCCAACAGAGACGATGCCTTACAGTTCCCCGTGATCTCTCTCTCTTGACAGCCGGGTGAGCGTTTTTGGGCTCTGGGAGCATTCAGCCTGCCACCGCTGTCAGTCCTCATCAGCAGAAATGACCTTTTCCTCCTCCCTCACTCTCTCTCTCTCTCTCTCTCTCTCTCTCTCGCCGTCCACGCTTGCAGCATATTGGTGATGTCACGGCTCGGTGGCGCACTGCATTTTAAGAAGACAGGAAGAAGTATTTTAATCAGAATTGTTCCAAAATGTTAACGACTGAAATGTCTTTTTTAATATTCCTCCTCCTGATGGCAGTGTTGGAATGGACCCCCAGGTTATTGAAGCGTTATTTACTCTGCCTAATAAGCACTTTCTTCTCTGTCACCATTAGCCAAATCACTTCCCTCTGAGAGGTGTTACAGCCTAATTGTTTGCCGTGATAAATGGTGTCCCTTGCCCCCTGAAATGAAGAGCAAGTGAACACGGGTAATTTTCTTGTTTTTTTTTCAACCCATCAATGATTTGTAGAGCTGAGCATGCTGCTGTGCAGGCAGCATGGACACAGAGGGATGCTGACTGAGAAGATACCACATACATGCTGACTACAGTGCACAGTCAACATGGTTAAAGTCTGTGCCTGCATTTGTACACCCTCTCTAAGCATATATGAAGATCTCCTGTGGCAACTTTACAGACCTTTACAGTTTGTTATACACAGTGCTGAAAACTCCAGCTATTTCGGTGAAGTAGAGACGGTGAAGCTGTTCATGTGTAGGAGGAGAGTCTGTCTAGCTATAAGGCATCCTGTCCTGTCTAAGAAAGTTAGACACTGAGACAGATGATGTTGTTGTGTCTGCCTCAAAGATGCCAGCTTTCTCACACTTTTTTAGTCTAGTCAGCAACAGTTCTTCTGTCGTGATGGGTTTCTGAACCCTGTTAATGCTGATACAATGGTAATTCTATAACTGTTGCTGTTCTTCAGTGTTTTTGGGAAAGTTTTTTTTAATAATAATATGCAGTAGTTGCAATATGGATATTCAAACTAAATGTGGACAGTTTTCTTATCAGTCAGTTAACATGGTGATCCCTCAGAGTAATCCCTTAAAGGTGACATATCACGCTTTTTTCATCAATATATATTGGTCTAAGAGGTCCCCAAAACATGTCTTTAAAGTTTATGTTTAAAAAAACACTTTGAAATCAGATTTTGGCATGCCTGAAAACCCCTCTTCTTCAGTCCTCCTCAGAACACTCTGTTTTCTCTCTGACCACGCCCCCTAAGGAAGTGGATGTGCCTCGGCTCTCCGGCACGTTGATCTAATGTTTACATGTTGGCTGAATATACACGGCTGCTCAGACATCACGTTACTTCAACCCTCTGAATCTGATCCAGAATCTGATCCTGACGGAGAGGCGCCTGTAGCAGGACCTTTCTGAAGGATTGGTCACAGATTTTGTGTTTCTTGTTGTTTTATTTATCAGTATGTCGACGTGTGTCTTGGTACACAGCTACAGCTACAGCTATGAACATGTAGCTATGTGGCTATGCCAATTAGCGCTAGCACTTATCCATGATAAATAAAAATCATCCACTAGATCTTCAAATCTGCAGACGTGGGGAGTAAAACCGACCTTTGTGTATATTAAGACAGCCTACAACTAGCATGCCTCCCTCCTAAGCTCCTTGTTAGCACACATTTGTGCAGGTAATGAAAAACGGGGGAGGGATTCAGTATTATTTTATACAGTCTATGGGCTGAACAAGCTCCGAGCTCTGACTCCGTGACAGACCGGATATTGCTGTTACGTAACAAAAACACGGAAGTCTGAAACGGCTCGTTTTAGACACATTTACAGAAAGGTGTAGAAGTCAGAACAGGGGCAGAATGGATTTTTTTCATTCTCGGGGGGTTTGTAGACATGCCAGGGAAACATATTTCAGGTAGAGAACCATTAAAAAGTCCATTTTGCATGATATGTCACCTTTAAGGCTGATTTATACTTCTGCTTTGAATCGACGGCGTAGCTCCTGTACCTACGCAGGGACCTACACAAGTAGCTGACGTGCACCTCCTCCAAAATGTAACTACCCGTAGAATCAACAGGGAGCGCAAGCCCTGTGATTGGTCCGCTAGGCAGCATTGCGTTTCCCGCATTAACATCACTTCCGGGATCCCGCACATCGTCCGTGTATTTCATCACCTCCTCTCTATTCTTCATGTAATCATGTCTGTATGATAAACAGCAACATGTTTCAGCTGTAGATTAACAGAACACGCTCTGAATCGCTGTTGAAAAGTAAACAGAGGCAGGCGACCGGCTATCAGAGAGACCGCACTGCCCTCAAGCGTTTCGGCGGAGAATTGCTGCGCGACACAGACACAATGACAGACAAGTATGTGGTGCTCATGTCCGCGTCAGCCCCTGCTGTGTAGGGGCGATGCAGAAGTATAAATCAGCCTTTAGTCTTCAGCGCTCAGTCTGCAGGCTGTTTTCAAACAATTTTTTCTTCTACCATGGACAATTCAGCCGTATTCACACATGCACAAAACTCCCGACTTCCTGAGATTCAGGATGAGAGTCAAGTGTGAACACTAACAGCTGAAATATTAACCCAGATTACCCAGACTTCACCCAGAAGAGTTACATATAACAGGATTCGTAAAAAGATTGAGTGGTTTAAAAACAGAATCATTTTTGAGACAAGAATTCAACGACGGCTTCACGTCTGCTTACACTTAGAGTTGTTGTAATGGCGAAAACTGTAGGAGTAGGAGATCTCTGTTGCTTTGTCTGCCATCTATTGTAACTGTTACTCTGTGGCCTCTGCAATGTGCTTTTGATATTATGTCCTGCCTCCCGAGACTTAACCCCCCACACATCCACCAGCCCCCTCGTCTGACAGTGAAGACCTCACACTCTGAGAAACATGTATGAACAAGCAATTCTGGAAATTTCCGGGCAGAGCTACCGAAAAAATTTCAATAAAATTGCAGGTGTGCATTGGTGACATCATGAGGTTAAAGAACTCTTAATATAGCCATATGCCCCGGGCACAGAGGATGTGGCTTGTAGGATGGGAGCACTGGAAAAAATGCCCCTCAAAACACAAGGAAAACAAACTTATTTCAAGGTACTTTTGCCTTGAAACAAGCAAAAAATCTGCCAAAACTTGCTTGGTAAGATTTCTTAAAATAAGATGTAATATTTCGAAAACTGTGATCTAAAAATTAGCAGGGACAACTCAGTTTAAGCAAAAGCTTAGTGTCTCAGAATAAGCCAGGAATGCTAACAATGGGCTATATTATCTAATGTTATCTTAACATCAGTCAGATGTTACTGCAGATATTTTTTAGATGGATGTTTTTGTAAAATCAAGGACTGGAAGTGTATACACAGTCATGGTTATTGTCTTTGGAATAATGTTTTTAGCAGTAATGACAGGTCAAATGATACAACACCAAAATCAATCAGACAAACAACAACATGATTAAAATACAATATAGATAAGGTTATCTAAACTTGATCTTATAGTTTATTTCAATAAGAATAGAAGATAAATATATTTTTCTTCTTTCAAATATTTTTATTGTAAAGCAAACAGTGTATCAGAAATACATCCATCTTTAGTTTATACAATGCACCAATGTTTTGGAACATTAACAGCAACAAATGAGTAAATACATGAAAAGACAATAAATGGGAGAGAAAATATAAAAATACAAAAATGATAAATAAAGTAAAATAAACTAAATGAATAAGTCCTTCCCTGTCCCACCCGACCCGCCCACCCAATGCTACTTAGATTGTCCTTCATCCTTTTTCGAGAAGGAAATAATTGGTTTCCACATCCTTTTGAAGTCCCCCAACCTGTCAATAAGAGAATAAATATTTTTTTTTCTGTTTAAATCTTAAAGATTACATGCTTTAGCTTTTACTCATGTGCATCTGTGAATTAAAATACTGAAGAGCCTTTTGTAATCCTCCGACTGTGCGACACCTCACTTTTAAAATCATCTTGTTACACTGATACGCTCCTCCTTGTATCACTCTTTGTATCAAACACTGTCAAGTCAAACTGTAAAAATAGAATAAATAACAGTAGAAAAATGAACTAATCATAATTAACTAGGCTTTAATATATAAAAATATTTATATTTATATAATTATATTATATATTTATAATATTAGAAATAAAATCTACTCTATCCTAGGTGAGTTTACAAAAATAAGTATCTATTTAGTATGACTAAAACGTATGCTGCTATGCAGAACAAATAAATAAATAAATAAATAAATAAATGAACATATCAATGGATCAATAAACAAAATATGTTACAATAATGACTAGATAAATATACTAAATCATGATTAGATTGTTTAAAATGTAATATAAAAATCTGTAAATACGAGTAATCAGCTGTGAATTGCGTCTACCCGGAAGGGCATGAGGTGTCTCATCAGGCGCACCTGGTGCAGGTCTGTCAGAGCGCGCACCGGAGAGCACTGGGCAGAAGCGCTGCACTTTAAAACAGACTGCTGGATGGAGTAGATCGGTGGTGCAGAGGACAATCTAAAAGAAACCGAAGAGGCAGCCGGTAGGAGCTGGTTTATGAACTGTGGCTGTTTCTGAAACGGCCTGCTACATACTACTTACTAATGTAGTAGGCAGTAGGTATTGCCTACAACATACTGCGTTTGAATTTAGTATGTAGTATGACTGTTCTGTCCGATCTGTCATGCAGCATGCTGAGCCAGTCTTCGCTGGATTTCCGGTTTCGGAAAGCGGAAGTAAACAACGGCGAAGCCGATAAATAAATGCTTATTTGCATCCATTTATGATTGAAAAAGTTAGGAAGTGGTTTATATGTAATTTGATAACTTTCACAGCACCCAAAAACGGATTTCCTCCCGTCAAAAAATGAGGAAAAAGAAAAAGCAGAACCAGCGCTGTGCATTATGGGAAACAGTACGCGAGGCAGACTGGTCCGATGCATGCTGAGATATTTTCCCGAATCAGTAGACATCCGGGGAGTTTTGGCATACTGCAGATTTTGCTCTTGTTCACATACTACTTACTACATACTGAATTCTGGACATATCAGTACGCACTGCTAGTATAGTAGGCAATTTCGGAAACAGCCTGTGTGTTTGTCAGCTGATGATCGCTGCTGCTGCGGTGCCGGCTCGGGCACGCGCTTCATCTGCGCGCTGCTGAAATGTTTGTTTAGAATTTCTGGTGTTTAGTTAAAGTTTGTATTAAAAGAGTATAAATACTGGGACTGTTTAAAACACACATGATAAATAAAGTAATAAATAACTGACCCATTTCATATGAGATGATAAAATATATTTATTTCAATAACTTTGTTTTGGCAGGTCTCCTGAAAGTTGAATTGATTTATTAATTATATTATTTGTGGTAAAAAGCAATGATAGGCAGTTGTTTGAGTTACATTGAATAGGATGCTGCTTTGTGGTTTCTTGCTCCGTGCTTATGTTGCATTTGCATGTGTTTTGATGCGGGTATTTCTTTTGTCTTTTTTATCCTTTTATTTAAAGTTTTTTCACCTAATTATTGGGAACTGTGTCTGAAAAACTCTGGGATGAAAGAAATCAAATAAAAGGAGGAAAATAAGATACACGTTGACTAATTTGAGTGGAGTCCAGTCACTTTTGGTCTGATTGTCTGTCTGTCCTTTCAAGTTGGGACGCTGCACAAAAATTAAAGAACTTGACAAACACCTCTCTCTGAACCTGATCAAGCTGCAGAAAGACTGTTTTTACCCACTCTATTATCAACACTTTTCATCTCACCGTCTGTACGATCAACAGTTACAGCCTCACATTAGCATGTCTCTGCTGTCTCTCGCACTGTTGAGCACTGACACGGCAACACAAAAACTCTCTTAAAGGAGCCATGTTTTATTTCAGCTTGAGGCACTAAATCTTGCAAAACATTGGATTCACGCCAGTTCTCGATTCTGTGCATTTTATATGACGCATGTTCGTACAGTGGTCCCTGTTCATGCTTCGGCAGTTGTTCTCAGGTTGCAGGCATAAATCAGAGCGTAAGATTTACAGCGTGTTTATTTGTTTACGATGCTTCAGCTTCATATTTCCCTCTGAGCATCTTGTCTGCAGCAGAGTCGGGCCTGCATACATTAGGGAGGGTGATATACTGAGTCGCTCACACGCTCACACTCATCATCTAGACTTACAGCAGCAAGCCCATTACCCCATTCACAATGATATTACTCTGCCCACGCTCACTATTACTCATGTTAGAGGTTGAGAGTGTATGTGTGTGTGTGTGTGTGTGTGTGTGCTCTGCTTAGCTTTATTGGTCGACTCCAGAAGGCCACACACTTTGTCTTAACATTTATTATTTTCATCCCCAAGAGAGAAAGAAGCAACATTTGGGCTTACCTTTTGCACACAAAGTGACAAACAGCAACATGAGAGTGTGGAAAAGGATGCAGCTGGAATGAGACGAGAAAGGTCTTGAGAGCTCATCGAAGAAACGTAGAGAGAGTGACTGTAGCAGGAGTGTGTAGGTGGGCCAGTTGTACGCTGCAGCCAATAGAGGATTATTGGAGGTTAGAGGATGTTATTAGCTGGCGGTAAACCAGTTCCAGCCCACTGTTTACTGCCTAATTGGTCCCAGTAGTTCACATTCGCAGCTGTTTTTGTTTATTGTGAGAGCGTGTGTGTGTATGAGAAGCCTGTCTCTGTATGTGTGTGTTTGAATGTGTGAGAGACAGTGAGGCTTTGATAGATGATTAAAGATCGCCTGTTTACTCAAGGCTTGTACTCAAACGCATGTTTTGAAGAGTGAGGCGTTGGTTGATGTGATCTCTCTTTTTTCAGATTCACTCATGATCTGTTGCTTAACTGAGAAAAGAGCCTTAAGATAATGCCAAGGATTTCTAAATATAATACCTTAGCATTTTTTTGGGGTCATCCGTGTGAAATCAATCCAAAGTTCATATTACCTTTAACCAGACGACACTGTGAAAAATGTCCAGCTAGCCAAGGTAGCCAACTTTTTTATGGGATCAAAGACTCCCACTGCCTCTGCTGCCTGTTTGAACCATTGACTTCATATAAAAATAGACAACATGCCTCCCCCTCCTCCTACAAAAGTGAAGCCAAACTACACACCACGAAAAGTGCTGATATTTTTTGTTTTTGGAACTGGAGTCCATGCTGCAGGAATTATAGCTGTAGTACTGTCGTCCTGCTCCTTCTGTTAGCTAAAACAACATTTAGTCTACGGCTAAAACAATAAAGATCTCGGCCGCCAATGGCCTAAAGGCCAGAGGCTATAGTCCTCGTCGCAGAAGTCGCTCATTCCACCATTTGCTGCATGTCTTCTCCTTCTCTCTGCTCCCCATGTTTCATGGCTCTCTTCAGCTGTCCTATCAAATAAAGGCAAAAAAGTCTCAAAATATAACTTAAAAAACAACAAGAAACCCCAATAACATTCCTTCATGGCGTTACAGTCCAAAGTTTAGCAGCATCTTGTGTTGGTTTGAAGTGGACACTCATTCCTACTCTATTCTGCTCATCTGGAGCTCACAGCAGAGTGTGAACTGCTCCTGTAAACTGAGCTGTCAATCATGACATCAGAACCTCCTTTTTAGAATCAATTGACTAATTAAAAGTAAAGTTCATAGAAAAACTGAATATTAAGGCATGAATCAGCAACTATGAAAACAGAAACCAAAATCGAGAGCAACTTCTTCAATGTATATTTTGATTTTAAAGTTTGACCCATGTCCCATCTGTTGACATGGAGGAGGTGAAGTTAACAACCTTTACTGCATCCACTCAGTAGGTGGAGCTCCAAATGATTTGGTTGCCCTTTTAAGGAGCTGTCAGGTCATCCATCTTTGGATGTAGACTGGGCTTTGAACTGGAATAAATGAGAGAATCAGGAGTGACTAAGATGAATCACTCTGTAATGAAATCAGTGGATTACAGTTTTTGACTTCAGAAAAGTTAATAAGCTGTGTGGGGGCAATAGGGGCGTTTTTGTTTCAAGGTATTAGTACCATCCACTAAAGCAAGAGAATCTTCTTAATAAAATGGTGACTTTTTATAACCCACTTTTCTACTCCTAGATCTTATAATTCTTCATTTGGCCTTCATTGAATTACATCAGCATTTCCAAAGACATTGCATAATTTGCTGAATAGCTCACTTAAAAGTTATGCTGAACTGTCTGAGCTCAGAGAACCAATCGTTTGATACGACTAAAGTATCGTTCTTTCACCACTTAACCTTTCTTTACAGGGAGCGCTTGAAGAAAGTCTTCCTGGTTATTCATTCAAGGCAGCCCCAACATTTCAGAAATGGAAATGAGTCCTATTCAGAAACTCTGCTCAGGTAGAAAGTCATGATGCTGTGATTGCCACAGATTTAAAGAATAGAAATAAAGAAGCTGTCAAGCTAAAGTCCTATATTTCTGCAACTGCACATCACATTTAAGTTACTAAAGTGTACCAATTATTAAGTCAAAATGTTCCAACTCACGGAAGAATTGATTTTGACTTAATACTGATGCTGCAGTGATTCAAATGAGACCAGGAGTAGGGCCTTTCGCCCTTTTTAATTTTCAGTCTATGTGTAGGACACAAACACTGATATAAGAGCTCATTTTCAGGCATTATATCGTCCTTTTGATAGCATTGTCGAGACATATTAACTGCTTTGTTTCAGCCACTGTTTCTTTTAGACAATTAAAAACGTTCTGGAATCCAGCACTCTGGAAGCCTCCTCCGATGTTGCCATACTGCAAAGTTGTCATCATTGAGTTAACCAGTGTTCTTCATTTAAAATGTCAAATTATTAAATATGAACGTGAAAATCTGACCCAGAAAGTTTGGAAAGGAACAGAGCAGGATGTTTCTGTTTGGTGTATGTGTTACATTGAAGAAGGCCAGCTCAGTCCTGGACTCTGTGGAGGTGGTGGCTGACAGGAGAATTATGGCCAAGCTGTCGATGAACATTTTTTTTCTATATATTCTTGTTGGAATTCTTGAACTGTACATCTTCTTGTTTGCTGCTGTAGCTCTGTGAATTTCCCCGTTGCGGGATGAATAAAGGAGTATCTCTTATTTAATTATGTTGTTGTAAGGAGACCCACAAATCTGTGATGTCACAAATTGATCAAACCTGGTTTTCCTCTTATTTAATTCTCATGTGGCTTATCTAACAAATTGTTTAGAGCAGCCTCCGGTCTCATCCTTGGATCATTCAAATACATGTTAACCTCAAAGTTTGAAACTTTGCCTATATTTAATATTGACGTCCAACATTTTAACTTCATATTTGTTTATAAAATATGGAAATAGCATAACACCACCTCTTTAACCATTGGTTAAGATTCACAATGGATTAATTGCTATTCGACTTTCTACCCCAGATTCAAACCACCAGCACTTAACCTAACATGCATCCAGGCAGGGTGTGTTAACCCACTAATGATGACACATTTTACCTCAAGACCATAGACTGTATAAAATATGGACGTAGTATCAGTGATGTCACCCATCTGTTTCTGAGTGCTGTTTTGAAGCCAATCAGCTGCAGGAGCCACATTGCTGCTGTCGAGCGATTGTGACGTAAAGAGGCGGGCTTTGAGCCTCCTAGTCAACAGCTACAGTGTTCCCACAGTCAGCTGTGCCTCTCATTGGAAGACTCGTAATCTCAATACCTTTGAAATTGCAGCGTTAGAAAAAAATTCACCCCCCGTACAGTGTGTGCCGATCGAGAAATGACCTATCCAGACTACACTCGTCTTTTGTACCAGGCTGTAAACATGTTTATTTCTGCTGTAAAGATCGGCTTTTTTTAATTGGTGTGTATGTGGTTTCGGGTACTTCCAGAGCCAGACTCAAGCGGATCTTCGATGAACTGCAGTTTTTAGCACTTCTGCATTGGACTCATATTTTAAGACCGGAGGTTGCTGCTTGCTCAAGACACTTACAAAGTTGTATTGAAGAGATTAGTTTGTTTTGGTGTGAGGGGCAGAATGTGTGTGTATGTAGTAACCTCTGTGCCTCATCTGTGCTCTCATTTTAATGGCTATTGTGTGTGTGTGCGTGTGTTTGGGTGACCGCCTAGGTCAAGTATGTCCCCCTCTGTGCTGCAGATCCCAAGAATGTTTTCCTTTCCGCCAACAGAGAGATTTAAGAATTATTAAGCCCTGTTCCTTGGGTCTTTTCCATCACCATTTTTAACTCCTGTTATTCCAAAGTAGGAGACAGCATCAGCTGTGTTTAATTAAGGGAGATTATTACAGAGATTTAAAGGATGGTGCATGTTGCTGACACGTGCATGCATGAATTGCTTCCTGCAGAATTCTCTCCAGGTGCAGCTACGCCTTCTTTAAACCTGGAGGCTGTGTGAACTTAGCCAAAGGTAAAAGGTCATGAGGGGACTCGCCTGCTGTGTGTTTCGAGGAATGTTTTTCTGTGCTGGTGTCTGTGTTCACGTTACGGCGCATGTAATTGCACTGTAATGCACACATGTTGCTACCACACATGAAAATGAAACCATGTGTTCCCTGACTGTAAACATGGGAACACGGCGTCGCAGGCTGCTATAAGAAAACCGCCCTGGGAAAGTCCTTACTCAAACATCACCGACCGCCAAAACACACACAGTCACACTGAGCCATAGGATGTTTTTCCTCTGAGTAATCTGTTTAGAAACGTTATGTCATACATTTTCCCCTGCCTGACGCTCTGTCTGCAGTGGGCTCCCTAATTAAAGCTCGGTAAAAGAAAACTGATTCATCTCACCATGAATCCAAACAAACTTCAGCCCTCTGTGATGATTTCAAGCTGCGAGCAGATTGTATGTGAGCGTTTTAATCGAGGTGTTTTAAGGAGACACAGAAAGACATTTGCAGGATTTTCCTTTTCGGGAACATAAACAAAAGCTCAAAGATGGTGCTTAAATCTCCTCATTAAGAGATTTGTCCAATTAAATGACCCTTAAAGGAGGTCAGAGTGAAAATTAACACCATGGAGCAGCAGCAGCCCTGCAGCCGTTAGACATTGTTTGTATGTAGCTCAAGGGCACTGCAGATGAGAAACCTTTTCAGGATGGGACCATCAAGCTGAACTTATTATTCCTCCAGATGCTCCACAGTATGATTAAAGCAGGCATATTTGAGAAATCTCACTAAAATATTTTTTGGAGTTCTTTTAACAAGAAGTTTCTCACATGTTGACTGTTTTGGGGCTAGTTTAAAATAGTGTAGCCTGAGGATTTCAATTTTTTGTTCACGGTCATGTTTTGTTGATGAGATGCCCAGCCAGTCCAAGGTTAAAATTTTGAATAATTTTAGTAAGTCACAAAAAAAAATCATACATTCTACGTGACAAAAGATTTCATCAGTAAACACATTTATTTTCTCAAGCATAGAAATGGAGAATAAGTCAAACAGTCTCTTCAATATGATAGAAGGTTTTACATGAATCAGTCAGATGCAAACATTCAATAACATGTAAGAGACAATGGTTGTGCTAGTGAGAATAACAAGATTCTGGTAAGAGTCTGGGTGTCATCCTCAACAGCACACTGTCATTCCAGTCCCACATCACTAATGTCACACGGTCAGCATACTTCCATCTCCGAAACATCTCTCACCTGCGTCCGTCTCTCTCTTCTCCAACAATAAATCCATTCTGGTTCACAGCCTGGCCACCTCCCACCTAGATTACTGCAACTCCCTTCTTTTTGGTTAACCTGACAAATCCATCCATTAACTTCAACTGGTTCAAAACTCCGCTGCATCATCACCAGAACCCCCTCCACCAGCCACATCACACCTGTCCTGCAGCAACTCCACTGCATCATTTTCAAGATTCTGTTCCTCACCTACAAGGCCATCAACAACTTAGCTCCTCAGTACCTCATTGACCTCCTCCATACAAAAATACCCTCCCTACCATAGTCTCAGGTCCTCCTCTTCCGTCCAATTCTCCCTCTCACCTGCTCGCTTGACCACCATGGGGTCGAGAGCCTTCAGCCGCTCGGCCCCCGGCCTCTGGAACTCTCTCCACCAGGACGTACAAAATTCTACCTCTCCCACCACCTTCAAATCCCGCCTCAAAACTCACTCTAATCCGTCTCTTTGGGACTGGAATGACTTCCCCTCCCCCTTTCATTTTTCTAGTATTGTATTCTTTATTCTAATGTATGTATTTATTTACTGTTGAGTACTGCTTTTATTATTGCTATGTTGTAAGGTGACCTTGGGTGTCCAGAAAGGCGCCTATAAATAAAATGAATTATTATTATTATTGTTATTAACAGGGTGAACAGCACCTGAAATACACTTAAGAAAACTAGTGTTTTTGCCACAGTGTCAACAGGCAGAGGTGAAACGCGATTGACTCCTTTCCACAGATTGATATGATATGGTGTGTGTGATCATGTTGTCCCTGGCATCACATAATCAATGACCATTATTATGGGGTTTCAAGACTATTTAACGAGTATACATTTATAGTTGTCGCTGTGGGCTGTATGTAATCTGTTTCAGGATATATTTAAAAATTAATCATCAATCAATAAAATGAATCTTTTGTGTCAGCCCTTTAAATTAAGTGCTTCACTTCCTCACGTGCTGCTCCATCCTCTGTTTACATGTAGGAAACCACAGTGCAGTGGAAATTATTCATTGGCTGTTATCATTCAAGAGCTGAACTATTGCCAAGTAATTAAATATAGATTTGACTGATGAAAGATTCAAGCCTCTGGGTGTGAGGTTACTATAGCTGTGTGTGTGATTGAAATTTGTGAGAGCTAAGTGCTGAAGAGACGCTCTGTAAACATCTGCTGTGCTACTGTAGGAGGAGCATGTACTGAAAAGACCTGTGAGGTTGATGAGGAGGGTTTTTTAATTTTGTTTAACCATTCTACAAAATGATGATGATCTGATAGAGCAGATTTCACAGATTAAACATGTATTCCTCTCAAAAAGGGAACGCTAGTAATCTTGACTTACTAGCAATTATTAGCCTAATATTATAGCACCAGTTAATAATGACTACTGCCATAATGCATTACTGCACTCATGCTTTGTCTATATAAGTTTTGAGATATTTAAAAAGTTCTTGAAATACTTAAGTATTTTTAAAAACAAGTACTCCAGTACTTTAACTCAAGTTGTAATTTGATGGAACAACTTTCAGTTGTATTGGAGTAATATTTGACCAGGAAGATCTAACTTTGACTTAACCTGTTATGTTTGTTTCTTAGGGACCGCAATAATGTTCTTGGGTCAACTTGACCCGGGGCATATTTAATGACCCCAAAAAATCCCAATAAACATTTTTAAATCTCATTGTTAACTCCATTACTTACCATTTAAATCAATAGCGGAGCTCTCGAGTATGCTTGTCATGTTTTGGCAGCTTGAAAACGTTGTATGTGTGTCTTCATATAGGGTCTCTTCTGCCGTCTGTTACTTACACACACAGTATCTCTTCATCTCTCTTACTCGCTGCTAGGAGGGGAAAATGAAAGTGTTGAGGGAGGATGAGGAGGGCGTAGGAGGGAAGGGGGAGGTTGCTGTAGCTCTGGGGTGAAAGAGAGTAAGAAAAGGCATGGGATGAGATCCGAGCAGCCGAGTGTGGTCGTGATGTTTTTGAATTTTATTGTGGAGGATTTAGGGGTGAATGGAATCTGGAGGCAGGAGATGTGAGGGAATTTTGGTCGAGGAATTGAAGGAGAGAGGGGAAATATCAAAGTCATGTTATATTCCGACGCATGAAACAGAATATTTTAGACATGAAATTTGATGTTTCATGAAGGTTAGTTGCCCTTCCATTGCATGTCACGTACCAAGACTTGAGTTTAATTTCTTTATAGGAGTATTGGCCTGATAGTAGTAGGGGAGAACGGGGTTGGTTGTCACACTTTTTACTGTTTTGATGATTGCTCATCATCAAAATATCTTTCAATAGTCATATTGAACCCGGGGCATATTTAATGACCCCAAAAAATCCCAATAAACATTTTTAAATCTCATTGTTAACTCCATTACTTACCATTTAAATCAATATATAGTGCAATGGTGTTCTTTAATTCTCACAGGTGTGCAATGCAAATGTGTGAAATGAGCCATTTTCAATGTATATGTTGTTTACGCTAATTAAGCCAAGCAGAAGAAGTTTCATAGCGAAATAATACCTTTAACAATTTTTAATTTTATTTTTGAACTTTAAAATGGGTCAATTTGACCCGCAACATAACAGGAGGGGTAAATAATGAAGCTGTGTACTTTGTCCACCACAGGTTACATAGTACTCATGTTTTGGCCTCGTGGCATTCTCTGATCTTGAATAGTAAACCCAATCGGGATCTGCCGAACCTTTTAGTTCCTCAAGTATCCACCTGAGGTTCCAATAACCACAGAATACTTATTAGAGCAAACATTATGATACCCATTTTTACAGCAGAATCAAACATATCTACAGCATTGACTGTATATAGGATTGACAATGACTCCTCATTTATGTCCATTGTGAGCTTTGACGCAAAAAGACTGCCTTCATAGGCACTGATATATTGCGCAGTTGCAATTAAGCTATGTGCAGAAGCAACCCAGCTGATGGTGTCACAGGAATGACATCACACTTGCGGTGCTAACCAAAACATGCATTAAGCTTACTGAAAAAACTTTGAAAATCCCTCAGGTAGGTACACAGCCAAACCGATTCTTGTGTTGATTTGAAGCAGACACTTACTTCAGGAATTTATAGGCATCAAGGCTAAGAGATACACATACTTAGCCATAATTATGGGCATGGTGGCTATGTTTTTGGCCTCCACTCCACCTCTCTTCCTGTTTTTAAGTAACTGGATTCAGCATTTTCAACATGGTGACCGCCATCTTTGAGCAACCAATGGTTGATGTTTCATTACATCCATGTTTTATACAGTCTATGGTTTTAGCTAACACTGCTGAGTCATCTGAACAAAAAGCACACCAAAGTTTCTTGGGTCTGGTGATCATTGTTGTGACCTAGCAAGACACTGAGGCCGTACAAAGAATGTACAGACTTCTTTATAAAGTCATTGTAGTTTCTGGCTTTTGAAATTAAAAAAACCAAAACTGCGATCAAAAAGGAACAAGAAACAGGAAGTAAAACTTCATCCATTGTATACACTTGGTGTTTGCATGTAAATAGAGACAGAGATTGATGTTAAAAATAGCAGCCATGGAGTGAGAATATGAGAAGAGTTTCACCTTGTGAGTCTCCCTCTTTATTTACCCAGCTCTCCCCAGGCGGCAGGCTGAGCTGCTGGGATTATGAGACTGTGTAACGGAGCTCATCCTGCATATCAGTCCATCAGCATTAACACGGCGTGTGTTCAAACAAACACCCCCTGCGCTTCATTCGCTCTGGTCTCATCTCAGCCGAGGCCTGTCAGATAAGGCTTTCTTATTTGCATGGATGAAGCTGTTTGTTTGGTCTCTTAAAGATGAATTCAGATACGACTGATAGTGTTCACCATGGGAGATGTGTGCAGTGTGTGTATGCAGGTAAATGTACTGTTATACTACAATTGAACAAGCAGATATTGTGTATGTCCTTCAGTTAATGAATGGGACGCTGTGGATAAAGCATAAAAAAGTCCCCATTGATTTATCATAAGACCTGACAGCCTTCTTTGTAGGAACCTGGACAAACACACACTGACATCCATTTGTATGGGCATGTCAATAATGTGCGGCCATGCCTGTTGATGTGTCATTAGTAGATGGCTGCAGCTCAGAGCCCAATCAGCAACAATACACTGAGTGTTATATATCGGAAAGCTGTCAGGGCGAGCGTAACGGAAATATATAGCCAGCTCTGAGAACATGGAGGGAGGATTTTCTCTGCTTCTCCTCCTCTTGTTTGTCCTGTCACTCAGCATCTCTGTTCATCTTTTTGTCACTCTCCTTTTCCGTCGGGTAAATGTGTTTTTTCCCCTATCTAAAGCTCTGTCATTGCCTCGTATTGGAGTGACAAAGCTTTATTGTCCGTTAAAGGCGGCACAGACAGAGCGGGTCAGCTGCAGCATCTACATGATTTGCAATCTCCATCCTTGTTGGTCTCATATCCGTGCTGCGATTTATCATCCAGCCTTTGCACACTTCATTACCTCCGCATGCTTGTCTTTGTGTGACATCTAAAAAGTGTAGTCATTGTGGTTGTGTTGGAGCTGTTATCGGTGATTGCAGTTCTAATAGCCAGATGTTGACGAAACAATCTCAGCATAAGGTCCGGTAAATGTTTCAGAAGAACCTCAGCAGGAGGAGTTACCTAATTAAATGCAGAAAAAACACACGTGTAGACTTTTTTCTAACATTTTATTGAATTTTCCCTCCTTAGGCCACCATAAATTATCCAGATGCATAAATTTGACTGTGGTTTCACACCAGGCATGCAGAGTATGAGAGAGGAGTGCACAATTAACCCAAACAAGCTGCAAAGTATGAGGCTGGGAGCTTCATCTAATCAGACAACAGGACATATTTTCTTACGTGGGATCATCATACCTTCATCCTCTCTGATTATGTCAGATAAATGTTTTAAATCCACAATTCCTTTCTTTCATCCAAGCTTTGTCTCCTCCAAAAAAGCAAGCATGTGATACAGGAAAGTGGATTCTTAGCTACACTCACCTTTAGCCCTTTCATTGAAACCAAGGACCAAAACCTAACCATTTTGTCATTTGTCTTTTCGCGTTGTTGGAATATTGTTTGGATGAGGAGTAACCCAGCCTTTTGACTTCCCATTTTGCCTCCAAGGACAAAGAGAAAAACGGATGAGAAAGTAAATAATCCACCTTGTTTAAGCTAATGCTAGAGTCTGGTCAAAAGTCATTGGGTTCTGGGCTGAATGAATTTAGCCCAAATGATCAGCAAATCAAAGGGGCATGCAATGACACCAGTAGCATGACTAATAACATGAACTCCAGAGAGGCCGAGTGTTCCAGAAGTGAAGATGGTAAGAGATTCACTCACTCTGTAAGAGTCTGCGTGAGGAAATAGTTAATAATCAATGATAATGTTTGTTGATGTAAAATTGCAAAATAACATCTACAGTTTATAGGGTTGCAAAGGGGTGGAAAATTTCTGGTAAATTTCTGCAAGTTTTCGGTACATATCCATGGGAAGTTAAGCTGGGGAATTTTGGAAATATTCTAAATAGGAAACTTTCAATGGGAATTGTGGGAATTATGGGTAATTTAATGGAAATACATTTGTATGAATACATTTAAATGTGATATTTGTAAGTTAAACATTAGTACCATACATCAAATTTGTTAGATATATTACCACATAATATCATCAAAACTTGCTCAAATGTGTGGCTTCAATAGTCTTGTGCTCTGGCCTCAAAAGTGTGTTCCAGGATTCTAGAAATCATCTGTGCATGTGATGGAGGAATACACAGTGCATGTAGGGGGCGTGGTCCCAATAGCCCTGCAGTAAGCAGTGTGCTATGTGCATGTGATTGAGGAATAGCATAGATATTCAACTGTACTTGCATGAAATCTGGTTGTTTTAGTCAGGATAATGCTAAAATATATTTCCCCCAAATATATATAAGTTCCCTATTAAGAGCCAACCTTCAATTTAGCAAATTCCTGGTTTATTCCAGTTTATTCCCATAAATTCCTATAAGTGCCCATGACATGTGTAGCTTACAAATCTGGGAAGGCACCATTAATGCTGAATGATGGGGGGGTTGTTAAAGGAAGGGCTTAGCCCTGCTAACACCTTTACACCATCAGTCCCTGATCAAATTTGTTTCAGAGCAACAAGATCTAGGAGATGGGATTAATATTGATGCTTCACTTTTTTCTGTATTTGAGTCTTGAAGGGTCAAGAATGTCTTGTACAGCATCTTGTATCCCCCTTTAATAGTATTTGATAACAGAATAATCTGAGAAAATGTGATCAATTCAATCCTCTATGTTTTCTTTTTCCTGGAGGCATAGACTCCCCTCTGAAGACTCTGAAGTGTCTTTGAAAATAATGAACCCTGAGGCTGAAAACGTCATGTGTCATGCTGTTCTTCACATTGATCATAGTAAACATATCTGGATGCTTTATAGGGTATCAATGCCTGCAAATGTACCTGTAAATTTAACAGGATGAAAATAAAAACCCCAGAGGCTATTGATCTTTATTTCCAGGTGCTTTTACATTAATCTTTAATAGATGAATGAACCATTCTCTAGACACCTCACAGCTTCCCTCCACTAAACACTATTGGTGGCAAATAATGACTGATCACGCTGCAGTTGTGGTTTGGGACCAGACAGGAATTTATTCCAATGTGATGAAGACTGTGTAAACAGTAGATTAAAAAAAGATGTTCCTTAAATGATCTCTGGAGGAAAGTGACTCACTCTTGTGGAAAATAATGTAACAGTGAACTATCATGGGGACCCAGTAAATGGAGTTTATTAAACATAACGCAACCCACATTTACAGCAGTAAACTGTGATGAATGTGAATAACAGTGAGTATGAGTGTGTGATTATTGTGCTTACAGTACTGCAATCAGACCTGCCCTGGAACGTTCCACTCTGACATCAATGGAGGGGTGTGCGCTCCACGGGGAGAACACATGGATCTGATTGGCCGAGGAGGGGGTAGAGCTCTCGAGTATGCTTGTCATGTTTTGGCAGCTTGAACACGTTGTATGTGTGTCTTCATATAGGGTCTCTTCTGCAGTCTGTTACTTACACACACAGTATCTCTTCATCTCTCTTACTCGCTGCTAGGAGGGGTAAATGAAAGTGTAGAGGGAGGATGAGGAGGGCGTAGGAGGGAAGGGGGAGGTTGCTGTAGCTCTGGGGTGAAAGAGAGTAAGAAAAGGCATGGGATGAGATCCGAGCAGCCGAGTGTGGTCGTGATGTTTTTGAATTCTATCGTGGAGGATTTAGGGGTGAATGGAATCTGGAGGCAGGAGATGTGAGGGAATTTTGGTCGAGGAATTGAAGGAGAGAGAGGAAATATCAAAGTCATGTTATATTCCGACGCATGAAACAGAATATTTTAGACATGAAATTTGATGTTTCATGAAGGTTAGTTGCCCTTCCATTGCATGTCATGTACCAAGACTTGAGTTTAATTTCTTTATAGGAGTGTTGGCCTGATAGTAGTAGGGGAGAACGGGGTTGGTTGTCACACTTTTTACTGTTTAGATGATTGCTCATCATCAAAATATCTTTCAATAGTCATTCCTACATTAAATTGAAGCTTAAGGTGTTGGCTTCAAATGTGTATCCCTCTCATTTTCCAACTCATTGTAACAAAGAGGCAATTAACTATCAAAGACACCCTGACACATCATGGGGATGGTTGTCACACACTATGGAGTTGGTTGTCACAATGGTATTTCAATTGGAAATATGTTTTAAAAAAGGCAAGAAGGCAGAACTAAATTTGAATGTTTAATTGCACTGACAAGTGATAGGCCTATATAACTCAATGAGCAAGGAACATGAACAGGAAACACATCTTTAGGCCAGCCTATATAACAACATAAAGAACAAAACAAATAGGCCGAACAATAATGACCTACTCAACTAGGCTACATGCAGTCACTGTCTGAGCTACAGTGATGGCAAATGTAGGGTCTGCGCACTCCAACTCATTTCACCATGCATGATTTTGCCAACATAGGGGTTGGTTGTTAGATCTGACAACCAACCCCAAAGAGAATGACGACCAACCCCAACTGGAATTTTTTGCTAGCATCAAGGCTAACAACCATCTAACAACTACTTAGCTAGCTAATACAAATCTAAACTATAGCTTTCCCCTCACACTTTGTAAGGGTAACACTTGTTTTTTTATAAACCGTATATACAGAGGAGCTGAATATTTACAATTTGACATGAAAAATATAAAAAGTCCTCTCACCTCAAGTTCAGCTGTCTTACTCCAGAGAAGACTTTGTAGGTGAGCTCTGATCCTAATTCTGGAAATGTCTATACCCCAATTTGAGATACAGCGCCCTCTGGTGGCGAGATATAACGAGTGTGCCAACCAACCCTTGTGACAACCAACCCTGTTCTCCCCTATTTAAACGTAAGAATGTTGCACATTATTTTTGGTCTAGACCGTAGAACTTACTTGATTTCTCCCAAAATATGGATGCCATAGATTTGGACCACAAACCATGGATAGAGGGATTTCATTCCTGTACATACTGTATAATTGACATCATATATGCTTAAGGAACTTAAAACCAGAACAGATGGCGGTCTTGGTGGCCTGATGGGGAAGCTTCCTACTCTCTCATTTTTTTCTAAATAACCTATTTGGTTCCTTTCCCTCTCTTTCTCTTGCTCTCGTTCATCCTCTCCCCCTTCTCTCCCCTCTCTTGATGTTACATCACATAGTGTTAGATTTCAGCCACTTACTCAACATGTAGGTTTTGTTCTTGGACAAACACCAGCAACAACACAGCTACACACACATGCCCTCTTTACACTCGCCTTTCCCTCCTCTGATAATATCCACAGGAACCCCAGACACATATGCGCTTCCATTATGTGTATACATACAGTATGTACAATATGTGATTGCCACATTATCAGTTTACATATACATGAACATACACAGACTTCATCCCTGTAGAGCCCACTCATCCTCTATCCATCTTCTTCCCTCTCTTATCACCCTGTATGGCCATCCATCATGTCTCTCTCTCCTTCCTGGGTGTCCCTCAGCCCAGATTTCCACTCATTATTTGGCTCTTTTCTCTGAGAGCTGCAGGACCCCAGAGACCACCAACATTGTTCTGGTCCAGACAGGGGCCCCTGGAGAAGCAGAGAATGGCCATAGTTCCTGTGAACATGAGATCCCCCATAAGTTCAAAGTAACCTTTTAAAAATACACACAAATCACTTAAAAGACATTTAGGGCCAGAGTTCAGACCAGGAAACTGTGGAGCATCTATAAATTACCCCTCTTTTTAACTCCAACACGTCTTCCTTTGCACAAACAAAGGTAAACACAGAGACATTAACAGAAATGTACAAATGAATGTCTTAAGATGGTTCACCACGGTTTCTTTAAATGTCACAAGACTGTAAAAAGATTTGTTATACAATCGGATACACTAAAATACGTACAAAGCCACACATAAAGCCTCGATTTGCAAGATAGCCAATTAGATTTCAAATGTTTTAACAATTTTTGGGAAACCAAGAGTTCCACTGTGGCCTCACTTGTAGATGCGTTTACTTTAGCATTATTTATGCATGTAATGACCAAGGTATAAATGGAATAAATCCAAGACCAAAAAAAACTGCAGTCCCCCCACTATCCTCTTAAAGCTGTCTGCAAAAGACACTTCTGTGCTCATCAGTGTCACTTCTTCATCACTGACCAATCAAAATAAAGAGGGGGCGGGACTTTTGGATGTTAACTATGTGGGCGGTCCATACTAAAGAGTAAACTTACCACACTTGCTGTATTTCAATGTACAATTTTGAGACCTAGAGGTGCTGCTAATGCTATGACACAATTTCTATTGACTGTTTTTGTTAACTTTGGAGAATGCCTTTGAATGATAGCATAAATGAAGCCTACAGAGAATTTAAAGACAGGGAAGCTGCCGAGGGAAGCAGATGTGTCTTGAGACAACTGTCCTTGCAACCTAGCAAGAATAAGGGCCGGTGAGAAGTGTTCTGGAATTATAGTCATGGGCACTGCCAGCACAAAAAACATTAATGGACATTTAAATATGCACAGGAGAAAATCAGCAGTGGAATAAGAGATACCAGTTTTGTCCACAGGGGGCACCAAATTTGACACAAACTTGGCGTTCCTTGCAGTAGATTTTAAAGAAATTAGTTGAAGAAACCTAGATATTGTGAGAGGAAGAACACTTGTTAACCTTTTGTGATGTGATGTAAAGATTGAAATGCAGCATCCTTCCCCAGCTGAATGGCAGCAGTGTTCTTTTTCTCACATCACAAAAGCCAACATTACATAACTGTTTCTGAATATGTGGAATGGCCAGCTGAATGGAAGCTGACAGGCTCAATTGGTGAGCGTGGAGAAAAATGTTAGACCAAAAAAGGCACAGAGGGTTTGGGGTAAAAACAGTTTGGCGTTAGTGATCGACTCTTTTTACAGACGAGGGGAGCTGTAGATTTCCCCTGACAGCTCTCACAAAACCTGACATGCTTTTGGAATCTGTACGTGCAGAAATGATATACTGGACCGGCACATGTGCGTCATATGTGTAACCGAAATGTGTGCAGCTTTCCTTCTTGAATTTCACCGTGTGTGGATGTTCCAGTACATAAAACTAACTGCTTTTCTCCTCCTCCTCCTTCCTCTTTTTCCTTATATCTCCATCCTTTTGCACACATTCCCCTACATTAACTCACCACCTCTATTTCAATCCTCCTTTCTTGAACCTACCTTTTTACTTTGACCTTCACTTCTGCTTCACTGCATCCTCTCATCCTTCTTTTGTCATGTTCCCACTCTCTACCTCTCCTCACTAAACCCCCCCCCCCCCCCCCCACTCTTCATCATCCCTTTAATTCCTACATCCGCTCTCATCCCTCTTCTTTTTCGTCCTCCCGTCATCTGTCCTATCTTCCACAGAACCACGAGAGAGAAACAGCGCTTCATTGTGCAGCCCAGTACGGACACTCGGAGGTGGTTTCAGTGCTGCTTCAGGAGCTGACCGACCCCGCCATGAGGAACAGCCGGCAGGAGACGCCTCTGGACCTGGCAGCGCTGTACGGACGGCTTCAGGTTAGTGAGAGAACGTTACCAGTTTTATAAGAGTAATCAGTAAACTCTAGTTTAAGGTGCACGTGTCCCTATCCAATCAGAAATAGAAGCATTATCTTTAGTATGATTTAAGTTCAGTAAGTTATTTTTGACTGTTTGGAGGATGTTGCAGCACTTTGAGGCAGTTAAAAATTAGCACACAAATGGGATCGACAAAATCAGTGAGACAAAAAATGACTCACCTCACATTTACAAACACCAGAGGGCGCCACCTGCCTTTAACTTCTTTTGCCTGTCTGTCAATGTGCCTTTAATGTCTGTAGAGGTGTACAGACATGGTAGCTGCAGGTAAAGGTTCACAGTTGAAGATGGACCACCAGTGTTTCCCATATATACATGATACCTGGGCAGCCCACGTGTTGTTGTTGCTAGCTTGATGTTGTGATTATACCAAGCGGCAACCTCTGGTCTAAGAATATGAGTCCAATGCGGAAGTGCTAAATACTGCAGTTCATCGAGGATCCGTTTGAGGCTGGCTCCGGAAGTACTGGAAAACCACATACACACCAATTCAAAAAAGCCGATCTTTATAGCAGAAATAAACATGTTTTCAGTCTGGTACAAAAGACGAGTGTAGTCTGGATTGCTCGTGTCTTGATCGGCACACACTGTAGGGGGGGTGAATTTTTTTCTAATGTGGTAATTTCAAAGATATTGAGATTATGAGTCTTCCAATGAGAGGCACAGCTGACTTGATTGACAGGTGGGAACACTGTAGCTGTTAGCTAGGAGGCTCAAAGCCCGCCTCTTTACGTCACAATCGCTCGACAGCAGTAATATGGCTCCTGCTGACGATTGCCTTCAAAACAGCTCTTCAGAAACAGATGGGTGACGTCACGGTTACTACGTCCATATTTTATACAGTCTATGGATTAGATGAAGCCGTTCAGAAGTCTGTGTTTTAGTCCTTTACTTTCCGTAAGCAGAATAAAATGATCAGTATACAGTTCAGTAAACAAAACAACCGTTTAAGCTCCACATTGAAGCTTCCACTAAGTGACAAGTGTGGATTGAAAAGGGGGACAAGGTTTGGATTTGAACCTGGGCCGTGCACTATAAGGACTATAGCCCACTATACATGGGGTACGCAGCTTAACGACTGAGCTAAACAGGCACTAAATTTGATGGACATGTTATCATTTTAAATTTTTGGCTAAGAAAATTGCCATCCGCTGTTGTATGCGTCATGAGTAGTGCCTCAACACAGGGCGGACAACATTACAACAATGTAGGAGCTTGTGCCTTGTTGTGGGTGCTTATACTGTACATTGAACATCTTTACCTTTGATTGGTCTTCAGCTGTTTTCATTTAATCCGGTAACTTTACAATCTAATGGAAGCACACTTGTTGACTAAAATTGTTATATATACCGTGACGGTGACAGTTTTAACGCTGTAAAAGCTGTCCATATAACATGTATTTTGTTTTAATGCTGGCGGACCAAGTTATAGCCATTATAACAAACTCTTGAGTATTAATACTCAGATATTTCAAATATCCAATATGTGATTTAGGTAAGGGATAATGTATAGTGAATGGTGATTATGTGAAATAGAATCCCAACATGGACAAGATGAGACAAGACAAGACCCCAATGCAAAGTCCCACAGCCTGTAAACGCATAAATGTGCAACTTCAGATGTATGGTGCAAGACAATACAACAAGACAGAATCCTTAAGATTGTCAACAGCATTTAACTCTCTTTTTCTGCTAACTTTGTTGGACTAGCTTACTAACTTTAGCCTACTCTAGCTTAATAAGACCTGAACATATTAGCTATTTAAAAAACAGCATCCGTAAACCCACAATGTATCATAAGAACCAGGAGCCATTACAATCCAATCCACTTATCAGACAGGTGTCTGTCCATCCTGGGACCATAAAGCCTTCAGGTTTTATCTGTCAGACTCTTACACTTGTACTTCAAGAGGACAGTTTAATAAGGAGAGAGATAAAGGAATATCTCACCCTGAATTTTTGGTACTTTCAGAGGGGAGAAGCTCAAGTCTTCATACAGAGGACAGACAGGGCAATCCAGCACGACTCCAGCCTTCAAAATCACTGCCTATAGCATTCAGTTTTCAATTTAAGATTTAATTACAACTCCTAATAACCAGTCTCTGGTGCTTGTCACTTGGCTCAGTCAAAATCAACAGGCAGCTGTCACACGGCTGGAAGCAGCCGAGGGATCATTTTGTTGTTCTACTTGTTGCGAGGCATATGGGAACCTCTGCAGGCCTCCTGTTTCCTGATGAAGCTCCCTATGGCAGGTGAAAGGAACCAGGTGGTGACTCAATCTGCACCTTCCCTGGGACAACAGCGGATGTAAGCGATGATGATAGAGTCATCTGTTCAGAAACTGCAAGTCACTGTTGATTATTTAAAATATGGCAGATATATGATGAAAAGATATCTTCCTTAATTACCTGCTGTGTTGCACTTGAAGGTGGGTAGACATTTTTAGAACTGCGACTTTACTCTGTCATCAAAAAGAGCGACAAAGTACACACACACTCACACTGAGAGGTGTGTGCAGCAAACGCCTGCTGATGTTCGAATGCAATCACACACACTCTCTCTCTGAAGGTGGTGAGTAATTGCAGTCGAGCAGTACAGGTTCGTCTGACTGTGAATGAATAATTTATAAAGGCAACGGTATTTCTCTCTCTCCCTCTGCATAATAATGAAGGGAAATCCCTGTGGTGGAGTCTTCTGCTGCATAGAGATGTAACTAACACAGGGCAAAAGTTTACTTTACACACACACACGGAACACACACGGATACACATTAAAGGAGGAAGCTTCCACGAGAGCTGCATGTTTTTTTGCAGAGATATTACACGCACCATCCATGATCAAACAGAATGGGAGCTCAGCTACTACGACTCAAAACAGCCTCCTACTAGGTTGATTGACACATCTTTCAATACAAGGATCTGCACTGCAAGAAATATAGTGAAACAGACCCAACAGTATATTTCTTCATGTTCACTGAATGCTGTCTTTTTCACCCCCTTGGTTACTTCCTGTTTATCTGTCTGCCAAGGGACTTATGCTATGTATGAAACCGCATACTATTTCATTATTAATACTAAGTAAGACATCACATGCAGTATGTCGTGTCTAACCTTTCACAACTCTAATAGAGTCAGGGGAAAAAGTGCTAATGCTAGCTTAAACTCTGAGATATAGCATTCTGTCTCTGAAATGTTAGATGTGAAAGTCTTGGTTAGGAAACATGACAGTATTCAGTATGTAAAATAAGTAATGTAGTCAGTTGTTTATGTGTACATTCATTTTGAAAGTAACAGCAGCTAAGCACTGTGAGCTAGTTTGTGACTCATGCTAACATTAGCAGCTAATAGTGCATTTGGACCAAGAGTTCTGGGGTCTTTTAGCCTCTAGAGCTACTATACCCTGAACTAAAAGGTTCCTGTGCCCCCCATTATTGTCTGTGGGTAGATTGTGCAAATCAGGCCAGTGACGTATAGAGGGGAAAAAAAGGTCCACCAGACCAGTAGAGGGCAGTAAGACAAAGACGAATGCCATTCTTCACAGATGACACCATAGAAGCAGACGGACAGGCAGGTATCATTATGAGCATGTAAGCAACAGTTAGCCTGATAGCATGGAAGAGACTCAGCTGGCGCTGTTTTAGATCTATCTATTTTATATTATCTAGCTATATTTCATCACAGATTGATTCACTGAATCAACACGTGAGAGGAGATAAGCGCAAGTAGCATAGGCGTTTCATCGCGGCTTTGAACTCGTTTTTATATCAAACAAGCAGTGGCAGAGATCGCCGGTGTTTCAGTTTAAGCTGCGTTTAACCCTGTTAACTGCTGACTTTCAGCCGAATGCATCCCTTATACACGTCTTTAGACGATCATTAAATACTTATCTCATGAGGATATTGAATCTTAAAACTCCCTATGTGTTTCAACAGCTGTATAAACTCCACAAACACTGTTACGTTTAGCTGAAGGTCTCCAGTTTACAGGGTCACTTTTAAAACTGTAACACCGGGAGAGACGCATTTAGGGTGGGCTGAGAGAAGACTACTGTTACAAGCTGCTAAATCAAGGGAATCACAGAGTCTTCTGTTTTTTGAAAAGTACACACACATTCAAAAAATATACAACAAATAAAAACAAATGAAAGAAAGAGAAATCAAGTGAATCACAGATGTGTGATGTTATTGCCGACAGCGGGAGGAATAAAAACACTGCAGGTAATCTATTAATAAGATATGTTCAGCATTGCAGGCCCTGCCCCCCAAAAGCCCCGAGACTTATCTACCCCTGAACTAAATTTAGAACCAGGGTCCACCGATCGAAACGCACATAGTTCCGGGGTAAAGTTCCTCTGGTCGAAAAACGCCTTAACGTCAAGCAGACATACTGTCCATACACTGTTGTTTTGCTTTTCTAAACACAAGACTCTTTGCTCACAACACAAGTTGTCACTGAAACCAAAACTAAAACATATCATATAAAAACTCAACCTTTGTATTTACTGTAGTTTGTCTTTAAACATGTCGCTAATGTGGCTACATAGTCTGTCCAAACCGTGCTTTTTTGTCCCTCACATCTGTCTGTGTTTTCTTAACAGGTGGTACGGATGCTGGTGAGCGCTCACCCCAACCTCATGACCAGCTACACTCGCCAACACACCCCGCTTCACCTCGCTGCGCGTAACGGGCACCACAGCGCGGTCCAGACGCTGCTCGAGGCCGGCATGGACGTCAACTGTGTGGTAAGAATTATTAACCCCTCTAGCTTTTGGTGTGCTCTGTCAACATCCAAGGATTTAACAGATTAAACATGGATTAAAGAACCCTCACAGATAAAATGACAACAAGATAAGATGAATGTTTTATTTGTTTGTCTGGGCTTTGGGTAAAAAAAACAACTCAGATTTGGAAAATGCTCTTGTCTGTTTACAACAAGAATGGCATGACAAGGCAGAAAGTTGATGTAAGGTAAGTAGGTCCAATTAAGATTCATGGATTTTCATGAATAAACTTGGCCTCTGGTTATGAGTTACAAAAAACAAGATTTTTAAAAATGCCACTGTAAATATTGTATTGGGTGAGAAACATGGTCATACTATTAATGTCAAACATTAACAACATTAGATATTTATGCTTAAGCCAAAAGGAGCTATTTGTCATATACAGCCCCTTGGATCTGCAATATATGTAAATCGCAGGGTATTGTTTACTGTGTCTGTAATATCTCAGGAGTGCAGCATGTGAGAGACTTCTTTTATTTACCATGAAGCAGACAGCTGCTCTGTTCTGAAGAGGCTCTGTTGTGATTGTTTCTGTTTCAAGAGCTTTACACTCAAACCGCATTGCCTTACAGAGACTCTACACAGTGAATTCTTATTAATAAATCCACAAGTCAGTATATTATAATGAATATTTACACAGGTTGAAAGCTGTTAGCTGACCATTTAGCTGCTTTTTGGTGCCTTGTGTGTTCAGGGGCGTGTCCAGACTTTTTTGACTGAGGTGCACACACTCATGATGTGTGCCCCAAAATTTTTCTAATAAATGTATTTTTCACAGTTAAGCAGTTTAGGTGTTTCCTTCCAATTTTGATGGACCGACTCCTCTCTTAAATACTTGTCTTATGGAAAATATGTACAAACTATTATTCTTCAATATGGAGTATGAACAAGCAAAAACATGCTATATTTAAATGGAATGGAAAACATCAGCAGATAGGGATGTAGTGATATATCGCGAGACGGTAAAAAATCAATACAAATAACGTTGATATTCAGTGTTTACACTTTGAACGCCTCAATATGATCCGTAGCTGTTTAATACCGTCAGTTATATACTGTCATGAAATACATTTAGATTTTTTTTATTTTGAGCTTATTTATCTATTTTGGCCTTTTGTGCCTTTATTTGATAGGACAGCTGAGGAGAGACAGGAAATGTGGGGAGTAGAGAGTGGGTGACGACATGCAGGAAATGGGCAATGGGAAAACCGGGAATCGAACCGGCGACCCCTGCAAGCTGTAGCCTCTGTATGTAGGGCGCTTAGACTGCTAGGCCACCACCGCTAGGCCCCATGAGCTTATTTTTAACTTGGAAAATGTCCAAGATTTTTTAACAATTAAACAATAATTGATCGTTAACATTTCCAAAGATCAATCACGTAAAATACTTGAAATTTACATCCCTAATTTAAAGAGATTTACCTTATTTGTTTTAATATTTAACACTTTTATTTGGGAATTGTTAACTTTCCATTTCTCTGTAATTGCTCTGAAATTTTCCAACAAGGAATTTTTGTGTGGTGATTTTAGTCTGCAGTGGTTTTATTTAAAACACACCTTAAAATGAAAATTGATTACTCTGTTTAAAAATAAATATGAGAGAAATATATACATATATATATATTGCAACTGTGCATAAACTGAGAATTGAAGTAAAATAATAGTTATTAAAATTTTGAATTCAATCCAGTTTGCTTCAAAATTGTTAGAGAATTGGGATTCTAATCGAAGCGTGGGTTGAGTGTATCGTTACATCCCTACCAACAGACTGTTGCAACTGAGTCTAAATGGTTGATTTTGGCATAAGTTCAGCCTCTGACTAGTCAGAGCCAATCAAAGTCAGGACTTTAGGGTGGTACATGGGGTGGCCGACAGGACATCAACATGGGGGCACCCCTTACCGTCCCTTCGGACACACCCCTGCTTGTGTTAGTCAGTGTTAGTTGGATGCAGTCATGCCTCTGTCTTTAATCAGTGGTTTTATAGCTGCACAGCGACTGAAATAAGAAGTAGAACAATGAGAAAGTAGTTAATAGAGTGCAGCTTTTCATCTGGAGAGCAGTGAAATGAGTGCAGACAGAGCAAAATGAGTATTTCATGGCAAATTACTTCAATGTCATTTAGTTTTACACTTTTTATTTCTTTATGCGTGTATCAACTAGAAATGATGTTAGAGAACAAAAGCTCACACAACTAATAGACAGCTTTTATTTGAGTGCTTGATTCAGTTGCTCACAGTTGATGTATAATGATTACACAGAGAAAAACAGCCTCATGATAATGTAAATGTCAGTGGAACTTTTAAAAGCTGATGAGAAATCAAACCCTTTCAGGCGTAGCGATTAAAAGAATAAAGCCTGTGAAATCCTTGAGGGATTGGATAATGTCTTTAATGTTTAACATATAGATTTACAGACACAGGAACAGGCAGATAGAAGTTCTTTAACAGAATCTAGTTATAAAACGAGACCTGACTTTGACATTTCGTCCTGTTTTATCAGAAACTTCTGCAAGCTGAGAAGGTGACCCAAAGATATCTTCTTGTCCTTTTCTTGGAGTAAATCTTTCAAAGTCTCTGTGACTCGGAATCTCCTCCCTCCCTTTTTCGGTCCACGTGAATATTTCAGAAGCTGCTGTCTTGTGTTTTGAATGAAAGAGGGTATGGTTTTTGTTTTCTGTGAATATAATACACTGCAGGCATAATGTTGGCAGATCCTCTTTTTGAAAGTGTGTGCTCTCTATTCTTGTGTGAGTGTGTATCAGAGAGCCTGCGTGCGTGTGTGTGTGTGTGCGTGTGGGTGCGTGCATGTGTGCGTGCGTGCGTGCTGTGAGCCTCCCGTGGTGTGGTGGTGGAAAGGGATGAATAATTGATTGGGGGAAGAGATCGAGAGAGCAAGAGGAGGAGGAGGAAGCAGAGGAAGAGGAAGAGGACAGGGTGTTCTGGAGAGGTCTTGAAAGTTCACTGCTCTCTCTCTCTCTCTACACTTAGACACCATGGTGCTTCATTACCGCACCCTTTGTGTCATGCTGTTTGGATCTCGTCTTCGCTCATTTGCATTTTGTCTTATTGAGTATTCCGAGTCGGACTGACGATTGAACGCAGCTTTGTCCCGACTCTTTCTGGGCCATTTGTCTTTGTGAAGCCTTGTCAAAATACAGCCACGCTTTGCTGCTCTCTTCAACTTTGTTTTCTTTCCTCCTGGGACAGTTTCCTCTGACAAACTGAACTATTGACTTTGCTCTCTCGTCTCAATGTTAAGTGTGGAAACAGAGTCACTCAGTGTTCTATTTGAATTCTGTCCTTGCTGATTATAATGATCGTATAATGATTACCTTGTGCGTATGTTTGAGGTTTAGCTGGTTTCTGTAATCTTCAATCTCAGTTTCGTCTCTGAGAAGCTCAATCTATAAGTACATCTTGTTCTCGGGTTCATCACCAAACATTTTAGACTGAAAGATTGTATCCTTTGATCTCTACATCCTGCATGGTAGCCTTTCAGCCTGCTTGAGACAAACTTTGGTTACTAAATCAAACTCTTCAGGTGATATAAGCTAGAAAATATCACCCTCTCTATGTTAGTCAGCTTTATTATTCTTGGAGCAGTTGCAAACATACGGTCACAAGGTATAAGCCCTGGCTGGCCATAGACGTATAAAGAGTAAACGCCACATTGGCTGCCGGGGCGCAAGAAATATGGCTGCCATCTTGGTCCGATCATCCTACCCATGATCCTACCTGTGAACATAAACTGAAGCAGCAGAGACTTCAAGATACCAGAGCACTGTGCGGCAAAATACCTATCATACATCACATATATCACATATCAGAATATTCTATTACTGTTAAGCTCACTATGAATATTAAAATATGCCAAACCATGTGTCCTGTATCATACCTACATGTATGACGTTTGCAGAAAAAAAACCTGCATGAAAATCAGTTTAGTATTCAGCGAGTTATGATTAATTGCGCCTGCCAAACAGATTACACTAACTTGAGCGGGTGACCGGACCAAAATGGCGATCCCACATCTTGTCAGCGCCAATAGGTAGTAGCTGTCGATGCGGCGTCTACTCTTTATTATGTCAATGTGGCTGGCTACCCCCAGGTGCCACCCAAAAATCCTACACTGATTGGCTATTTGCCTTCTAGGAGGCAGGACTTATTGTAAAATGTTCCATTTGTATTGAGTTGTACCAAACTGTGAGTTGCTTTCTTTGCCTTAAATTGTTGCTCATTTTCTTTTGTTGATACTCCAAATTATAGAAAAGAAAACTTTGCATTAGACATAGAAGAGGATCCGCCCATCACAGTCCACCACACTTTCTAACTGCCAACCAAGCGGCAACCTTGGGTCTAAAAATATGAGTCCTATGCAGAAGTGTTACAAACTGCAGTTCATCGAGGATCCACTTGAAGCTGGCTCGGGAAGTACCATAAACCACATACACACCATTTCAAAAAAGCCGATCTTTACAGCAGAAATAAACATGTTTACAGTCTGGTACAAAAGACGAGTGTAGTCTGGATAGCTCATTTCTCGATCAGCACACACTGTGGGTGGGTGGGGTTTTCTAACGCAGCAATTTCGAAGATATTGAGATTACGAGTCTTCCAATGAGAGGCACAGCTGACTTGATTGACAGGCAGGAAAACTGTAGCTGTTGGCTAGGAGGCTCAAAGCCCGCCTCTTTACATCACAATCCCTCGACAACAGCAATATGGCCGCCGCCGCCGATTAGCCACAAAACAGCTCTTCAGAAACAGATAGGGGACGTCACGGATACTACGTCCATATTTTATACAGTTTATGCTGCCAACATACATTTTTTGGCAATGTTGTAGCCCATTGCCAGATTTTGTAAAAGTAAAGCACTTATAATCGTGACTTTGGACAAACATTGTTTTGAGTTTGTAAAGAGTTAGTGACTGTGTCCATTGATGCTGTTTTTTGCATTGGCAGCGCCCACTACCTCGATTTCAGAGCACCTCTCACCAGATTTTACTATTGCAAGGTTATGAAAGTTGTCCTGCGGTACCTTCACTTCCCTCATTTGTGACCATTGCATCTGATTTCAAATTCTGCATAAATATATATACATAGATGCTACCAGTGCAAAAAAAAATGCTGTTAATGGACACAGGCCCTTAAAGGAATATTTACATGTTGCTACTCTGTTGTGTTACTTCCTAAATTTAAAAAATCAAATGCAGGAATAGCATCTGTATAATACTGAACTGTAATGTTGAAGTGATAAGTGGAGACAGAAATAGCACATGTTACATGTGTGAACATTTAAGGAGGATTCTCCCGTATGAATCCACAGTCATGTTCTTGTATAGACTCCTAGGCGGTCTTTTCCCCACTTGTAGATTCTTTAATCCAGTCAGTGCTGTCAGGTGATCATAGAGGATTGAAGGAGTTGAAATAAAACCAACTTCAAGGGCTTCAGGGCTGACTCACAGAAAGCTCCGGAGTCTGAATCCAGAAACAAAGAACTTCTGAAACACACGTATGAATAAACAAAGCTTTGCTGAAACAATCTCCCTTCTTCTTAAAGTTTAAACATCTTTTGTAACTGCAGACACTGCGGATGAATCTGAGACATGCAGTTCACAGAATCTGATCTGACTTGATGTTCACTTGCTTCAAAGACATACGGCACAACAGATGCTACGTTCGTCCTCTTGCAGGCTGTGTAAGCACAGATTACAAACAGTAGATGAAGCATGTAAAAAGGCTTTCTGCTCCACAGTTAGAGACAGAGAACACTCTAATGAAGCGAGAAAACAGCTTTTTTAGAAGAATACTTTGTCATATCAGGGCGCTGTGCTCCAGAACTTGGCACACAAATGTTAAACCTGCAGTTTGGAGAATATAGCTGATATTGACGAGTGTGTTTGTGTACAATGTGTGTTTCTGTATGTCATCCCTGGAAAGACAGATACAACCTGACCTGTTTGATATGGAAGTGTTTTTGGTGCTCTCTCTGCGAAAGAGATGCATGACTCAGCGGCTTTGCACCCATCTTCTCTGCCGTCTGTCCACGATGCAGGCTGGGAGAGAGTGTGTGGATATGTGTGTGATTGTGTGTGCTTGCACTGATTTGAAAAGGACGGCTGTGTTTCTCTGCAGGGATTTGGCCTTAGGCTCCATGTGTCTCGTGAAGATGAACACTTACAAGCCCCTGATATGGCTCGTCCTCTCCACTATAAACATTGCTCCTCTCTCTCTTTCACTCTCTATTTTTCTCTCTCTCTCTCTTCTTCTCTTATTCTATTTCTCTTGCTATGATGAGAAGCTCTGCAGACCTTTGACATCTCTGATCTCCCCACAAATTGACTCCTTTCTCTTCTATCCATGTCATTCGGCAGAATATATAGCTTAGAAAGAACTCCACCATTCCCTTCTTCTCAACTACAGTTCAGACTAATGCACATAACATTAATCTATTGCATGCCTGATAAATAAGAACCTTGCTCTGTGTGGGTTGAACTTGGTGTCCTGCTTTATGATAATGTATCCAACCCTTCTTGGCTTTGGTGAACAGATATTTCTGTCAGAAGGGACTATCATTTATCGAAATTGAAACACTTAATTGACATAATATAATAAGGTTTTTGGAGTTAACCATAGTATATAAATATATAGATAGTGGTAAGCTATACTCATACAAGCTACAGTGTAGGAAAATGCAGATTAACAGGTTTCCTTGAACGAAAAAAAGCTTTATTTGTGAGGCAATTTAGGCGATAGTTCTTGTTTTTGTTTTGCTAATTGTTAGCAAATGTGCTTCTTTATTGAGAAGTTGACCTAATTGGATGATTTTGAATATGCTTTTTTAAGGATTTTTAAATTTTTTTTATCATGAAGTGTATTAGTTTTTGCTTAAAGAAAGACACTACGGGTGCATAAAAATTAAAGGGAATTTTGGTGCCCCCTGTGGACAAATCAGATACTGTTATTTCTTTGTTAGTTGCACTTGTTTTGTGGCAGATTTTATTAGTTTTACACTTTTAAAAGGAAACAAAAAAAATAGTTATTGGTTTACTGCTTTTTTTTTCTTTTCTTGTTGCTTAGCGCCGCTCGAGTGACTGCTTGTTGCAGCAGCTCTCTCTTCGTTGTAGCCTGTCGTGACTTTTAATGACTCATTTGCTGGCTATAGACACCAAACTGGCTATGTTTGCAGTGGTGTTTTTGCTATTTTTTTTCCTGTGTGTGTCCGGAGATCCTTCATGTATCCATAGTAACATTGTTTACATTCGAGATCAGCTGTTAGCTGCCCGTAGCATGTCGACGCTAAATGATGCTAGGCCCGATGTTCCCTGCGAGCTGAGGAGAAGGAGGCAAGGACGATGTGCTGGTACTGATGTGCAATCTAAAAAAGACGACATCGACCTGTCCTTCCACCCACCGTTATGGGGAATGTAAGATCTATCTACGATAGACGAGCTAACCCAGAACCAGAGTAGCATCATGCTAACAGAGCTAACACCAGACATGAACGCCACATTGGAAGGATTTCACCTGCTGTGGGCGGACAGGATACACATGCACATACTCACATGAAAAAGGAAATGTAGGCAGGACTTCAATTAAATAAACCAGATATATCCTCCCTGTTTCATTTATTCAAGTTGGTCTTTCATTTCCTCTGCTCCTCTCTCTCTCTCTTTTCTCTCTCTCACCCTACCCCTTTTCTCTCTCTTTCTTCCTCCCTTGTCCTCCCTGTGGCCTTTTTTCTTAGAGCCATACTGTTGACTTTAAAGAGAGGACGCTGTGGGCAACTCACAGATGGCCACCATGTAAATTGTCACGAGGGAAGTGTGTGTGCATCTGTGTGTAATGTGTGTTAGAGAGAGAGAGAGAGAGAGAGAGAGAGAGAGAGAGAGAGAGAGAGAGAGAGGGAGAGAGTGAGAGAGACTGAGAGAGAGCAAGTGTTCATACAGGTCAGTAATTGGAGTCGGGCCATATAGGTCTGTCTGAGTGTGAATGAATAATTTATAAAAGCTGCACACTCTCTCTCTCTCTTTTCTCACATCCCCTCTCTCTCCCTCTCTCTCTTTGTCTGTCTCTTTCTATAATGATGAGGGGAAACCCCCATGGAAGCACCTTCTAACAAATTGGCAGGTGGCCAACACAGGGCAAAAGTTTACTATAAACACACACTCTCACACATACGCTCATAAACACATGAGACTGCCTTCTCCAAGTGGTCTTTACGTTCATCGAAACATCAACAGCGTCTGCTGCATCCCTGCTAGCAGCCCTGAAACAGAAAGTCATCTGCCTTTGAATACCAGGAAGCTCTTAGAGAGCCGGAGCAGCCTTTCCTTGTTTCCTCATGACATCACCGCACAATCACCATGGGAAACGGGACAGGAAGTGGTATAGAGATGACCACAGAGGATGGGAGGTGAAGAGGGCAAGTGGTGTGTGAGAGGAAAAAAGGGCGGTGGGTGTGTGTGTTTTGTGGGGGGGTTATTTCCTCTGCTCCCATCTCTTCTCACATGAATGAGGGTAAAGGACGAGCTCATCGTTGTAAACTTTGCTTTTTGATGAACATACCTTCATATACCTACTTTTTTTCATACAGTCTTCCTCCTATACAGCGACACACGTGACCTTTGACCCTTTTAGGATGTAGGAGTGGCCGTGTGGTGTATTTTTTGACACTTTTTTGTTGAAGAGAGAACAGATCACCCACAGTAAGTTTCCCCCCGCAGAGGACGAGCGTGATGATCTGGTTCAGCGTGGCGTTGAGTTGTATTTCCCGGCCGTGTTTCAGCAGATCTTGGCCGTCCTCCAGATAATTTCTCTTCATTAGGGCCAGGAGTTCTGTTTCGATCCAAGTTTTCATCTGTGCTGTCAGGGAGCCAAGCGTGAAGGATGCGGCAGGATCAGCATATGTATGTTGCTGCGTGTGTTCTTTTAATCATGTTTCTGTGTGTTTGGTGTCTCAGCTGCTTGTGTTACCTTCAAGCAGGATGCACAGGGCAGTATGTTGAGTAGACTAACCCTGTTCATTCAGCTTTAGAGCACCAGTGTTTAGTTATACATATTGATTGCAATCTTGGTAAAAGTATTTTTCCTTAACTTTCAGTGTCCTGTTATGAACTTTGACCATAACTACCAGATATGCACCCACTTGATTAAAGATAAATTTACTTAAAAAGTAACATTTGAGTAAGATAGAGGGACTTGTTTTAAGACAATGTATCTTGAATATCTTGTTCAGTCAAGCAATCTTGAAATAATCTTGTTTTGAGTTAATTTAGAAGAAAAAAGATTTATTTTACATTTCATACATTTTTCAAGCTGAGATCTTATTTGTAGAAGATGAATAATCTTGATTTAAGACAAACACTTTACTTGATTTAAGTAAATGCATTTTATTGGAGAATCTATCAGAAAACAGCTCCATTGATGAAAGAAAGAAAGAAAGAAGGATGGGTTACAGTTTTCAGGCACTGTTTCTTCTAAATCAGAGAAAAATATACATCCTCAAACTACATGCACACAATGAAACACCTACTTTTGAGCATAGCTGGCTTATCCTAAAAAACAACATGACTGAATATTAGTATATCCAGCTCACTATGAGAAGACATTATATCTCAAAATGCTCAAATTTAACCTTGTAATCTTATTTCAAGTAAGTGCTGCTGTAATACAACTCAAATTAAGGTGAATATATCTCAAATGAAGAAGTTGACATGAAATGCATTAGTGCACAAATACTAATTGTTAGCATTCCTGGCTTATTCTGAGACACTAAGATTAAAAATACTGGTAAAATGTTGCTTAAAATACATTTTCCCTGTGCATTTTAAGATCACAGTTTTCTAAATATTACGTCTTATTTTAAGAAATCTTACCAAGCAAATTTTCACTTGTTCTATTGGCAGATTTTTTTGCTTATTTCAAGGTAAAAGTACTGAAAGCTGATAATAACCCTCTTCTCATGGCCAATACCGATAAGATTGTTGGTATTTCTTCTACATATTTCTTATTTAAATTGTGTTGTTCTGACTCTTCAGTTGTCTCAAAAACTTTCTGCAGTTCTCAAAGCTGGAGTGCTAACTGCACGTTTTGCTAGTAGTAGTAGTCATGTTTCCTCCTCTGAAACCGGGATAAACATCCACGCCGATGACACTATTTTTACTCTTTCGTCACCTTTTTGCTGCTGCACTTGTTCTTCTTCTCTGTTTGTAATTGCAGATCACATACCACCACCTGCTCTGTTGGCAAGCAACATTTATCCCTTGCTTTTATCTGAAAAATTGTGTTATCAGAAAAATAAATGATATCAGGCTGAGATGCAACATGTATCCCTAATGACAAAACCGGAAATCCATGTTGTTGCAGCAATTTTGCCGATATAGACGACCAAAATGTGTTTTCTACAGTCAAAGGGGAAGAAAGATGATTTCCATATTGGAAGGAAGTAATGCCGAGAGAATAAATGTGGTCTATTACAACAGCCTCGCACTAAATTCGATGTTATGAAAGTTATATTGCTCCTTTTCTGGCATAAGTGTTTTAAAGAGGTGCTGAATAAACTTTATGGCTCAGCCTGCTTGTTGTTCAGTTGCACTGTATTACATTATACTGACAAGTCTTTCCAATATTTCCCTACCAAATTTATGTATACGAATGTGGAAACACTAATGTGATTCACGAACGGCAGATTTATTGCCAGGCTGTTTTATTGAAACGCATTTGTTTTTGCTGTGTAACTCCTACAAAGTGGAAACTGGAGGGTGCAGAGTTCTTCATGTCTTATCCTTAAAGTTTCAATGTGGACAAACAAAACAAACACTGCACAAGCCTGCATTCTTCTTCTTCTTCTTCTTCTTCTTCTTCTTCTTCTTCTGTTTCTTCTTCTGTTTCTTCTTCTGTCTCTTCTTCTTCTTCTGTCTCTTCTTCTTCTTCTTCTGTCTCTTCTTCTTCTTCTTCTGTCTCTTCTTCTGTCTCTTCTTCTTCTTCTGTCTCTTCTGTCTCTTCTTCTGTCTCTTCTTCTTCTTCTTCTGTCTCTTCTTCTTCTTCTTCTGTCTCTTCTTCTTCTTCTTCTTCTATTTCTTCTTCTTCTGTCTCTTCTGTCTCTTCTTCTTCTTCTGTCTTCTTCTGTCTCTTCTTCTTCTTCTTCTGTCTCTTCTGTCTCTTCTTCTTCTTCTTCTTCTTCTTCTGTCTCTTCTGTCTCTTCTTCTTCTTCTTCTTCTTCTGTCTCTTCTGTCTCTTCTTCTTCTTCTGTCTCTTCTGTCTCTTCTTCTGTCTCTTCTTCTTCTTCTGTCTCTTCTTCTTCTGTCTCTTCTGTCTCCTCTGTCTCTTCTTCTTCTTCTTCTTCTTCTTCTTCTTGCTTTGTGCAATAATTCTACCTTTAAATGAATTCATATTGAGAAACAAGTACAGTATGTATGTCACAGACAAAACGGCACCTGCTTATGGTAAAGGTACAATAGGTGACACTGACATTGTAAGAATATGTACAATAGGCTACCTCAGCAGCTGATTCTGAACTCTGCTGAAGTCTTTAACGTAGCCAACTGAAAAATAAGCGTAGCCATTTACTCATTTACCTGCTCACTCATGTTATTTGTCTTTTCATACTGTAATTCCTCTACTACTGCTACTCTACTCTACTCTACTCTACTTGTCCTTACTCGAAAATGAATACAACCTTTTCTCTCCTTCTTTTTAACAAACATATTTTAGCATGTTTTTTCATTATACGACAAGATATATTTTACGCTAAATTAGGGATGTTAGCATTTAGCCAACATAACAATTAAACACTCCCATCCTTGCTAGTTTCTTTTTTTTTTTACCAGGATTACCACTTGGTTAAACAAGTTATTAACATTTGTGTTACTGTAGATCAAGGGGATGGTGTCACTCCACAGGTCAGTGGATCTTTTGGTGGTGGGTGTGGCCTCCTGATTCACTTGGTCTTGTGCTGTTCATTCTGACATGAAGTGCAGTAGCTTGTATGTATCCGAGATCCTTTGGTGTCCATTGGTGTTGTGGGAGTGGCAGTCACTTGTGTGGGATCTTTGTTGTTGTTGTCTGTGAATGACAGCAATTCGGTAGTTGCGACTACATTTCGTTGATCCAATTTGTTTGTGACTGCACTCCACTTTTGTGTTGGGCACTTTTTGCTACTGTGATCTATATTGGTCTTACATTAAGTCTTAGATGAGCCAGCCAGGTGCTGGTGCCTTAATGTTATGTTAATGATAATGCTCTACTACCTGGATGTAAACAAGCACAGTTGACAGATGGCCAGTCCCTCCAGGATTTCGCGGGATTTTTTTGTGATTGTTGCGGCCCAAAAAGCCTGAATTTGCGACAGCTTTTTGAAAAAATTGCGGTGAAAGTTGCGATTATTTTTTTTTGCTTTTTTTCCCCCAGTAACATCTCAGGGGCAAGTAAATATGCTAAATTACAGTTGTTATTAGAAAGCATTCTTGATGTGGCCACTGACTGTATTTTGATTCTCTTGATTCACAGAAAAATGCCATGAAAGGACTGTATTGCACATTTACGACGGTCCCTGAATGCACCTCGCAGCGACCGATGCGCAGTCAGTTCACGGCACTCTGAAATTAATCTGCATCTTTGATGACAAGGAGTTGATGAAAACTTACTAAATGTGTCTGATGTATCACCAAACCGTATTAAATCTAAGCTGTAGATGCAGAGCTTTTTACGGTAACCACGGCAACAACGTCAAACATCAAATAGTAAACAGATGTCCCCCGGTTGTGTCTTTGTCACTAACACACACCCGGGGGTAAAAATCATCAATGAAGAAGAGACAGATGCATGGAGGTGAGGAGAGCTGGTTCATAAAGCACACCTGCTGCAGGTAGAGACCAAGCTAACACTGAGCCCCTCAATCTATAAATAATAACGTTGTCATGGTCACTTGTCCTGCCTGCTGTCCTCTCTCTTTTCACCCGTTCTCTCTGTGCGTGTTTTGTTGTTGAAAAGTGCCGATCAAGTGAGGACTTATGTTTATGTTCCAAGGAAGTCAAATTGATGACAAACCCGATGACATACAGGGGCTGAGATTGAGGTAATTGTTCAAATTTGCGAGAAAGTTGCGCTGATTGTAAAAAATTGCAAGGCCGCGAAAAAATCGCGCTGATTGGTTGAATTTGCGTTGATAGTTGCGATCGCGAAATCGCAACTTCCTGGAGGAACTGGATGGCATCTCGTAGTATGAGCAGTATTTTGATCCAGATAATGAAGATAAAGTTGTGTGTAGGCTGGTTGAACTGTCTTATAACCATTTGAACAGAGCAATAAATAACCAGCGAAGGATTGCAAAGAAGGACTGAAGGCTGGTGGGGCGAGTTCTGCTAGTGATAGTCAGACTCAGCACATCATTTTGACATTGTTAACCCCAGATTCTGGGACCCAGTGTTTAGTCATGTCAAATAAATTGAGCTCAGTTTGGACTCTTTTCTAAATCTTACCATTATACTAGTCGGTCAGTCAGAGTTTGAATTCCCATTTAAATAATAAGGAAATTGGTCCCTTTGGAACATCCCAACACTAGTATCAAGATATTGTCACCTAATTATTGACTTGCACCTTTTTCTTAATAATATCATTGCCTTTGCTTTTCTGGATTCCACAACTCTTTAATATATTTAGGCTTGAAAGTATAAAACAAAAGAGGCAGATAAACCCTTTGCTCTGTTTCACATTGATTTTGGGTGCTCAATTGAAATTTACTTGACTTTTCACCAATAGCCATAATGCAGCTAAACTAAGAAAAAGATAAAAACAACACAGATAAAAAAAGTCACATGCAAGTAAAATGAGAGACCTTGGTGGTGGTATCATGAGACTTTAACTGCAGATAGAAGAGCTCACCACAAGCAGCCCTCAGGAAATATTTGAGGTATTTCATAGACTCATAAAAACTCATCACCTGGTTGCTTTAAATCAAGCTGTTTCTCTAACTCCCTCCACACCCAGAACCTAAACTGAAGCTCCTTCCTCTGAACATCACTCTGGAGTGTTTCTCTGTTAAATGTGAGCTTGTCAGAGTAATCATCTCTCTCTCATCACTGCTCATCCAAGAAGAAGCTCTTACCAGCGCCCTCCCCTTGCTGCTTTCCATGTGTTGCATCATATCTGTATCAGTAATATCTCCATTAGAAGCACTGGGGGCTGATTCGAGGTTCAGGGAGGAAAACTGGGACGTTTCCACGCAGGCCCCTCCTACCTGTGTAATGGTTTGAAATCAGTGTGCCCCCCTCACGCTGTTAGCAGTTGACGAAATGTGTTCTTTTATTTCTAATCTCTCTGAATTTCTGTATCTGTTAGAAAGACGGATGATATCAAATCAAAATATCGCTGTCATGCTCCTTTTTAATCCTTGTGCTTTTTTTTGTAATGCCTTTTGTGCTCTCAATCCACTTGTGGTTTAGTGCCGTCTATTTTTGGCTGTGTATTCAATTGTTAAACTGATGGAATATTAACACACACATACATACGACTCTGTCTCTCTCTTCCAGACGGAGAATGGCAGCGCCCTCCACGAGGCGGCTCTCTTTGGGAAGATGGATGTAGTTCGCCTTCTGCTTGACTCAGGTGGGCCTCTGAATGTACTTTGTGAAACAGAAACACACTCAGCTTGTTTGCTTGTATTTGTTTGTGTGTCCTTTGTTTTCACATCTCTTTTTGACATGCGGCAAGATGCTCTACGTGTTTTTGTGGGTTGATTTCACCCTCAGATGAACTCCAGGCATCTGGCTGCTGTCATATCATCCTGGACTTAGTTTTGTTTTGGCCTTTTATTTTGAGTTGTATCAGGATAAGTTGCAGAAAGTTCAACTTGGTATGATGCCTGTTGTCTCACTTGATGATGTCACTTGACTTGGTGTGAACCTCTGGTGTTAAACTAATCACCTACTTGCACAAATCACTTGCATTATCAATTTTTTCAACTTGATTTTAACATTTTGATAAAAAAGTGGGTAACTCAACTCAACTCAACTTTATTTATATAGCACCTTTCATACATTAAAACATGCAGCCCAAAGTGCTTCACAGAATAACAGAGATACAGAAAACAATAGCAATGGTAAAATTATAAAAGGCAGGATTATAAATAAGATAGTTAAAAATAAAATAAAATCAATACAGTCAAATTAATACAATAAGTAAGAGTGGAAAGAAAAGTTAGGTAGCGTTAACAAGATCAGATGACCACAAGAAATAAATAAATAAATATTTTTTATAAATAAGATAAATAAATGTTAAAGCAATGATTAAAATATTAATAAAAATAATAATGCAGTCCAGGGCTAAAAATAAACTACTCCAAATTAAAAGCTAGATTAAAAAGGTAAGTCTTAAGTTTACTTTTAAAAACACCCAGAGAGCTCGCCGTATTGATGTCCAGAGGCAGAGAGTTCCACAGCTCAGGGGCATAAAAACAGAAAGCTCTCTGGCCGGTGCTTGTGTGAGACACACGAGGAACATTTAAAGACTCAACTCATGTGACCCAACTTTATCAAATGCAGGCCTTGGCTCACTTCCATATTCCATATAAAAATGAAACATAAACAACATTATGGATTTCAGTATTCAACACAAAGCAAACAGAACATATTCAAAAAGGGGATAGGATGAAGTTTACACTTGTTTTATCCTACCCCTTATCTACTTTCAACATACAACACAAATATCCAGACAGTGTCAGTACTAGAGAAAAGTAAAGACATACATAAACAAATCAATTTAACAGGCAACCATAACATTTCCCTCTTCTCTTTACCTGTTAAATCTAATCAAAATCACAGTTGAATTCAAAGCAGATTTTGCCCTGCACTGAGTCCTTTCATAGCTCTGCCACCCCCCATCCCCTTTCCTCTTACACTTCCTGTTTCCTGCAGGACTTCCTGTGGGAGGCCATATTCTTTTGGCTTCAGTTTTATGAACATCCTGGATTTACACCGTGCTGCGCCAACCTGAACCACTGAACCACTGAACTTTAACCCTACACAACCTTTCAGACAATGTGTGTGTATGTGGCGTGGGACGTAAAATGCTTTCAGGATGGGCTGCCAGCCTTTTGCTATTAATTATGATCTACAATGTGAGCCAGCAGAGAGTGTTTACAAATAATGTCAATGCATCTAAGACATTTTAAATATCCAACTTTTAAACTAATTCATGAAGCGTCATTTCATTCCTAACCTTTAAATGTCAACTTAGAGATGCACTCACCAGCTCTGCTGCCATTGCCTGGATTGCAGGACAGGCTGTTGCTCCACTTTTCCCTATCAGAGATGGTTGGACCCATTAGCTCCTTAGGCCGCTCTCACATTTATTTACAAAAGTTATCTAAAAATAGTTCATTTTACCCATTATAGTAAAAAGTATCGACAAAAATAGTAGCTAAACTTGAATTAAAACCTTGAAAATAGAAAATGTAATGAGTTTCCTGCCTTTCTTTTTGCCAGATGACTCCTAAGTTTAGAGTTAGTGAACAGTTAATTATCAAAAGCATCAGTAGCAGCAGGTTAATTCATAACGGCACAGGAAACACAGTCACATGCTCATATAGGTAGACTAACTTTCTGCAGACCAGCTAAATGAAGCCACATTAAGTCACTTTGAGGGACAGTGGGGGTCACGAGTCTTTGGCATCTATATTTTGGAGTCATGGGCTGAAAAGTTTGGGAACCCCTGCTATAGACTGTATAACCAGGGATGTCACTCATTGGTTTCTGTAGCCCCATTACCAAATGATGAATGTTGCTATATTGGTCATGTTTACTCACTTCTTCAAGATCTAGAAACCAGTAAAAGGGTGGAGTTGAGGCCGTAGAATAGCTGCCTGACAAACAGCTATAATGCAAACACGCCACGCCCCTAATTATGTTTATTTATGCATAGCTCTTAGTCTTACTATGATCAAAATGGGTTAACTATTAAAAACATACTCTCTATAGAGTTGTTATGAATTGATAGATAGGCCATTGAGACACAGCTTTTAACATGTTTCATTCTGCTGTATTCTGTGGTGTGTAAGTATAAGCTCTGATGGAGTTTCTCTGGCTTTAGCTCCAGCTCCAAGTGGACATTTGGGGAACTGCAGCTTTTTGCACTTCAGCCCTGGCTTAATATTTCAGCACTGGAGGTTGCTGCTTGTATTGTACAACCAGTCGCTAGTTGACCTAGCTTAACAAAAAAAAACGCCAGTGGTTTGAACAGCTTACCTTCAGAGTTGTGTGCTGGAATAATTACTTTGCCAGAGCACACAAACAAAAGGGGGACAGAAAAAAAGCACAAACAAAAAGAGAGAAGCAGAATAAGAAAAGCTGCACAAAATGTGCTCAAAATAACCAAGAAGATATTTAAATTTTACAACTCTAAATGATGTTCCTCTACTGTTGTTCCTGTTCCTCTCATTTATATCTCATGGCACCAAGCAGAGTGACAGGAATTCAATTTGTTTTTCATGCTGAATTGGGTTTGCGAGCACAGGAAGGGATTATACAAGCTTACAGTCAGTAAATGAGGACTTAAAGTGGAAGAAAGACTTTTTGGGAATATCTGCGTTTGTCAGCTGATATTTTCTGGGTGTCTGTCTTTTGTTTTTCATGTGTTCGTGTCTGTGTCACTTTATGTGTTTTACTGTGTCGCACTGTAAAAACAAGAATGAGTGTGTGCTCATTTGTTAAGGAGAAACTCTGATATGAAGCTAGATGAAACACTGTTAGTGGAAGACTCTTCATGAATTAATAAAAATCAGCATCGTCCTCTGGTGACTGGAGCTCATTCATCTTTTGCTGACGGCAGTTTCATGACTGAGTGGGTGTGTCGGCAGATTTGAGCCTTCGTGTGCACATGTGTCTACTGCACAGTTTTTTAACGTGGTTTTTGTACATAATTAAGTGGATTTTAAGTAGGTATTCCTTCTTCAGTCAAGTCATGGGAATCGTGGTTTGACCTTTGACCTGCTGTTTACACACATCATTGCTTATATTGCCGTTCATGTGTGTGTGTGTGTGTGTTTTTGTGTGTGTTTTTGTGCGTTAGAGATCGACACCAATCTGAGAGACTGCCAGGGGAGAACAGCTCTGGATATCCTGAGAGAACATCCTGCACAGAAATCCCAGCAGATCACCGCTGTTATTCAAGGTAACACGCACGCACGCACGCACGCACGCACGCACGCACGCACGCACGCACGCACGCACGCACGCACGCACGCACGCACGCACGCACGCACGCACGCACGCACGCACGCACGCACGCTTATGATTTAGAAAAATGTCACTTTCTAAATATACAGTTTTATTTTGAAAATCTAATACAAATGGCTGATTTCCTGTTTGGTTTTGGATAGGTGTGCAAGATGCTTTCTTGTAGATTCTGCTATGCTCAATATGCCAATTTTCATACATGAAGGGGAATGTGAAAAGGGAAGGTTTGACATAGAGCTACTATGTTACAGTCTTTCCGTAGATCCAAGAACGGTGCACATTAAAGGTACAATAAGTAGAAATAGGAATATTCCGATATCATGCTCAGATTCTAGATTGAAATTCTCCCTTGCTCACCTCTCCTGTTGGGGAAGCTCCATAAGCTACGGTGGCCTTCAAGAACAAGAAGCTGCTACCATACATAACTAGTATGATCCCCAATTTGTCAAGTTCTTATCATCAAAAAAAGTACAAATTATTTTGAGCAAACCAACCACTTTATTATTCTTCATCTTCCAGCCGGTGCATTTAATGCTGCCACTCACGATATACAAAAATGTTTTTGTTACTAGTTTGTCCGCTCTGTGCTACTGTAGAAAAATGGTGGGGCAAGATGGTAGCCTCTATGGAAGGGGACCTGCTCCCTAATGTACACTGCAAAAACTCAAAATCTTACCAAGTGAAATTGTCTCATTTTTAGTCAAAATGTGTTATCCCACTTGACTTAAGATACATTTACTTAACAAGTAACATTTGAGCAAGATAGAGGCACTTGTTCTAAGTCAATGCATCTTAAATATCTTGTTGAGTCAAACAATCTTGAAATGATCTTGTTCTGAGTTATAATTTAGAAGAAACAAGGTTTATTTTACATTTCATACATTTTTCAAGCTGAGATCTTTTTTGTAGAAGACGTATAATCTTGATTTAAGACAAACACTTTACTTGATTTAAGTAAATAATCTATCAGAAAACAGCTCCATTGATAAAAGAAAGAAAGAAAGAAAGAAAGAAAGAAAGAAAGAAAGAAAGAAAGAAAGAAAGAAAGAAAAGTTGTTTTTAAGGGTGGGTTACAGTTTTCAGGCACTGTTTCTTCTAAATCAGATAAAAATATACATCCTCAAACTACATGCACACAATGAAACACCTACTTTTGAGCATAGCTGGCTTATCCTAAAAAACAACATGACTGAATATTAGTATATCCAGCTCACTATGAGAAGACATTATATCTCAAAATGCTCAAATTAAACTTTGTAATCTTATTTCAAGTACAAGATGGTCTTAAACCTAGAGAAATGTGCTATAATACAACTCAAATTAAGGTGAATATATCTCAAATGAAGAAGTTGACATGAAATGTATTAGTGCAAAAATATTTTTTTGAATACTAATTGTTATCATTCCTGTCTTATTCTGAGACACTTAGCTTTAAAACACTGGTAACATATTGCTTAAAATAAGTTTTCCCTGCTAATTTTAAGATCACAGTTTACTAAATATTACGTCTTATTTTAAGAAATCTTACCAAGCAAATTTTCACTTGTTCTATTGGCAGATTTTTTTTGCTTATTTGAAGGTAAACAAACTTACAAATATTATTTTACTTTTGTACCAAGTCTACTAAATGCTGCTATATTCCACTGTACTCCAAGTGACCCTTTGCCAGTTGATAGATGTTCTGAGAATATGGAACTTTGGCAGGGTATTGCGACCTTTGTATTGAATGGATGTAATCCAAGTGAGAGATCTTGATTTGCAGGATGTTTATCCTCCATTGGAGAAACAATAAGCTCTTGTGCTTGATGTGTTCAGTCGCTTGATGACTTAGAAAATGTCGACCTTGAGCTCCCACAGAACAATGTTCCTCCATTCCTCAGCTCGTCTCTTTGATCCACGTTGATCTTGATGATGTTATTGATGATTGTTTGGTTCTGCTTTTACACCACTTCACGAGCAGTTATAATAATGTCCAGAAACCTGTACAGCAATATATCTGTACCTGCTGTTGTAAGATTTGGTCTAGCACACACTGTGCGGGAACATCAGTTCCTCTCTGCACTACAGAAGGACACCGATCGTCATATATCTCAGTTTCATTACTGCATCAGTGACATGTTCCCAGCGTATATATCAAAAGCCTTGACACCAAAAGTTTGCTCGTTTTTTTTCTTTCTTGATCTAAAACATTGATTAATGCTGGTATTTAGATCGATTTTTACAAAGTCCTTTGAAAAGTGGACTGAGTAGGCTCTAATATGGACAGCAGTTTGAACAGACATAATGAGTTTGTTGCAGAGGAGAGCATTCAAGGAAACATGAATCAAACTTTTAATGTTTTCCAGAAAAAACAGTGTGTTAAGGTAATATAAATTAAAGTATGTGGCTTGTGGGCATCGTAGTTCAATGAGACTCTTTGCTTTATTGTCTAAGGAAAGTAAAATATTTTTCTTGTGCTTTCAAACGGTCACCACAAAGATTTTCATTCTCGATCAATTTTCTAATGACATAATATCAATTAAAGGCCCACTAAGGAGTTTTTTTAGCTGGTTATTAAGCAGACTGACATTGATACTGAGGACTCCTTATGATGTAGAAATGCAAACAAGACCAACAGCAACAATATTGATAATTTCTATTTTGTAATTTTAATACATAATATCACCGCCGCAGGATAAATGTTGAAAAACAGACATTGCAGTTATATTTCACAGCAAATATTCATAATTGACAGATTTGACTGTTTAACCCTCCTGTTATGTTCGTTTCTCAGGAACAGCAATAATGTTCCTGGGTCAATTTAACGCGGGGCATATTTAGTTATCCAAAAGTGTCAGAACCCCAAAAATTCCCAATAAACATTTTTTTAATCTCATTATTAACTCCATTACTAACCATTTAAATTAATATTTAGTGCAATGGTGTTCTTTAATTCTGATAGATCATGGTTTAATGAGGATAACTCAGTTGTTTTTAATGAAAATTCATGTTAAAAGGGTGTGTGTGTGCTTGTCTGTGTGTATGAGTGGGGTGCAAAGAAACAACTAGTATTTGACTCTTCTGACCCCAATTGACCCACAAACAGTATATCTATAAACATGTGGGGGGGAGCAAATATGTTAAATTAACCATTTCCATTTCATTTTATATGTTGGTTTCACCTATTAAGCTAAGCAGAATAAGTTTCATACCAAAAAATATTTTTAACCATTTTATTTTTATTTTTGAACTTTTAAAAGGGTCAATTTGACCCGCAACATAACAGTAGGGTTAAAGACACCAAGGTGAGTTTTTTTTTGTTTTGTTAGATAGCACTACCTGCACATGTACAAGGAAAAGATCAGCAAAAATATGAAATATACTATTTCTCCACAGGGGGCGCCAAAATCACACAAAAAGTTCCTTACTGTAGCTTTAAAGTATTAGTCTAACCAAATATACCCAAATCTGTGTTTTAAGATTGTATCTGGAGTCAAGGATGGAGTTCTTTTCTTTCAGCCATTGGTCCAAAAGAGACCTGTTTATCATTAACAACATACACAACCAAAAAGTCCTTACATTTCAGAAGCTAAGATTAGTCAGTGTTTGACGTTGTTGAAATAAACCCCAGTCTTTCCACTCTAATAAAATGCTCCCACTTAAAAGTGAAACAGGAAATATAGAGTTAAGTTCCAGAATCAATTCAGATACTTGACTCTCACTGATACACCCTGCAAGTTTTTTTCAACCAAATAGAAAACAGTGTAATTTTAGCTCTGTCACTTTCTTCCTTCAGATTTCCTCATCGTGGTTTTCCACCTGTCATTAAAACCCTTTTTCCCTCTCATATTTACTGCAGTGTGTTTAGTGTGTTACCAATGATTGTTAGTGTGAGTTTATTCACAGTCCCAAGAGAGCCGATGATCCTCCAGATTGCACCTCCTTAAAAACAGCGTTGTCCTGAGGTGATTATGAGCCTCAGTATGAACGCTGTAATCTGCGGTCTGGAGGCCTGCACTATCTGTCCCTGTGTGATCTGTGGGAGTATGTAAGGCATGAGTTAACAGATGATTTAAAGAGAGAGGGAGATGCAGGCAGACAGAAATGGAGGGCTGTTGGGGTGAGGAGAATAAGCCAGAGCTTAAATTAACAGTGAGCCGGTCTTAACTAGGAGGCAGAGATTGAAGGGGGAACACACACTGAATCCCAGGAATGGTACAAATTGGCCACAGCTTCAAGATAGCAGACATGAAGCGGACATGAAACCAGGGAGAACATGGTGGTGCAACCGAAGGAGCAATCTAGTGTTTCGTGCTCATGTTTAGAGTCCATGTAAGTGCTCGAACAATGTAACAAAAAGTTGAAAAATCATCTTTACATCATCAAATAATTATCCACTGCTTCTCAGCACTTCAGCACTTTGCTTTTTATCCCTTTTCAGCCAATTGTTTTGGTTTTGCAGCCCACAACTTAAAGCTCCTGTGAGAAATTTTAAGTTTGTTGTCAACAAACTGAAATCCATACAGATGTCTCTATATGACCTCCCAAGGAAAACATGACCATCATTATGATGATATAGATTATTTCTATACAGTTATTCGAATGCTGTTGCCACAGGGTAGGTGTCAGATAAAGCGATTCACTTCACACCGCCAAAGCAGCCCTTATACATTATCCAGGGTGATGATTCTACAGTGGATGATCATTACATTTGACTGTTGGAAGTAATCTTGATAGGATTACCTAAAGACACATGCAGGACACAGATCAACGTAAAGATAGGAGGTACCACTTTGTCCTCAGCATAATAAGCATATAATAAACTCTTAAAGGTACAGTGCGTAGCAGAATTGAGCATAACAGACTCAGTCGAAATTGAATATGATATTCATAGTTATGTTCTGTGTATAATCACCTGAATATGAAAATGTTACAATGTTACAATGTCATTTAGCAGACGCTTTTATCCAAAGCGACGTACATACGAGAACAAGAACAACACAAGCAAAGATCTAGACAAGAGGAAACAAGATCAGTAAGAGTAACAAAGTGCTTCAAGAGAATTTGGGTGCAGGTACTGCCAAGCAGTGTAAAGGCAATGCACAAAAATAAGTAAGGAATTTTTTTTTATTTTTTTTTCCGAAATAAGGAACATCTACAATGAAGCAACCAACCAATTTAAGACCTTCCATTATCATCATCAACAATTAACATCAACACAATAATGACCAAAGTACCAAGTGCTGGGTCCCTCAAGAGCTGAACACAGATTCCCAGAGTAGAGCAGGACAGTGCGAGTCAATCGTAGCTGGAAGACATGATCTGCCACTGGGGACAACAGTGGAGAACAGCCTAGCTAAGTGCATAGTGCTTCCTAAAGAGCTGGGTCTTTAGCTGTCTTTTGAAAGTAGAGAGGGACTCTGCAGATCGAATGGAGTTGGCCAATTCATTCCACCATTTAGGGGCAACAGAAGAGAAGAGTCGAGCTAGTGATTTTGAGGCCTTGTGTGCTGGAAACACTAGGCGCTTTTCAGAGGCTGATTATATTTACATAAAGAGCATGTCCCCCTCTATGGAGGCCGCCATCTTGCACCACCATGTTTCTACTGCAAGGCAAGGCAAGGCAAGGCAAGGCAAGGCAAGGCAAGGCAAGGCAAGGCAAGGCAAGGCAAGGCAACTTTATTTGTATAGCGCATTTCATACACCAGGGCAACTCAATGTGCTTTACATTAAAACATTAAAAGCATTGGAAACATTCAGACAAGCATAAAAGAGCACAATTAAAATGACAAATATAATAAAACAGAAAAGAAAAGGATAATTAGAAACATGTAAAAAGTAAATTTTAAATTTGAATTTAAAGTGGGTTAAAGTGAACTAAGATAGGAAGGCAGTGGCAAATAAAAAGGTCTTAATCTTTGATTTAAAAGAGGTGAGTTGGAGCAGACCTACAGCTCTCAGGGAGTTTTTTCCAGATATGTGGTGCATAATGACTAAACGCTGCTTCACCATGTTTCGTTCTGACTCTAGGGACTGAAAGCAGACCAGTACCTGATGACCTCAGAGGTCGAGATGGTTCATACAGTAGCAGCAGATCAGCAATGTATTTTGGGCCTAAACCATTCAGTGCTTTATAAACCATCAGCAGGATTTTAAAGTCTATTCTCTGACAGACAGGAAGCCAGTGTACGTAGAGATCTAAGAACTGGAGTTATGTGATCTACTTTTTTGGTCCACCGTTACAGTAGTCTAGTCCACTAAAGATAAATGCATGGACAAGTTTTTCTGCACCCTGCTGAGACATAAGTCCTTTAATCCTTGGTATATTTTTAAGGTGATAGTAGGCTAACTTTGTAATTGCTTAAATGTGGCTGCTCAAATTGAGGTCTGTAGCACAGAACGGACAAACTAGTTACATACTCATTTTTGTATTTAGTGAGTTGCTGTAAGAAATGCACTCAGTTTGAACACAAAGAAGAAGAAGAGATTTTCTTTTAGTTGTTGGCAAAATAATTTGAATTATAGATATTTTTGATGGTCAGTTCATGGTCAAATCTAGTCAGTTTTTACTCAACCCACTTAACCCACAAACTTGAAGCTCCATTTGCATCAGAGGGCTTATAGTCAAATGCAACACCTTCTCCTCTGACTCTTGATCTACAGAATGTTTTATTCCCCCCAAACTAACGTTAGAAAAGACCAATAAAGGTCTGCACAATATTCTACTTATGGATTACACACAGATACATGTGAATCTGTGGAGTTAGATCTCTCTTCTACCTTACTGTGATCTATCATAGTTTATTCTGCTGCTCAAATACAGAACAGTGCCTCTATGACTGAGTTATCATAAAACTGCAGTGAGCACTGCGCTTTGAAACTAAAGGACTATAAGCTGTCCGGAATCAAAGACAGAACACACTTTCAAAGACAGGAATGGACCACTTGTAGATCTTTCGAAATGTCAAATATCCACGTGAGGGTAGATATGGAGCCGGAAAGGGGAACGTCAAAATGTAATAAAGCGCTGGAAATGAAGAGATTTGGACTTCAGCTCGAACAGGAGACTCAATGTGTTTGTGAGGAAGAGAGAGAGAGAGAGAGAGAGAAAGGACACAGCTGTGGCTGAGTAAAAAGATCAGCTGCATGCCATTTCCTATTGGAGAGGAGACAGAGGACAAACACACACACACACACACACACACACACACACACACACACACACACACACACACACACACACACACACACACACACACACACACACACACACACACACACACACACACACACACACACACACACACACACACAAAGAGAAAAAGACCTGTCATTTACTCCCTTATAACAGCTGAGGGGCTTTCTGGTCACCACAAGCACCTAATTAGAGATAGATTATCATTTAATTTACAGCACATGACTCATCCTACTGGTCAAAATCACTTTAAGATCTATTTTCAAGCCCTTCAGCAGCTTGTAATCTACCACAATGCATTGCAGTATCTCAGCTGTATGTCCTCTGGGGACTAAAACTGTCAAAGCGTTTTAATCCTGCTTTTTTTTTGACTGATACACACTCCCATACTCTGTGTAATTGTATGCAAATACAGTTGTGTTGTCACGATAATTGAGGTAAATGCCAAGATTCACTCCATACATACTTCCCTGACATTAATAAGGTTCCTCCTTAGGCCTCTGTATGGAACCCGCTTCTTGTTTTTCACTGTTTACGCCTGTTTGTGTGTTTTCAGCCGCTCAAAGTCTTCAGCCTCACACCTGAACCAGCCTTTCCTCCTCTTTCTCCCCCCACATAATCCTCCCTTTTTGCTTTTATGAACAGCAGTGAGCTCTATTAGCAGAAGCTGTGAAGAGAATTTGCGGCGTGGGGGGGGGGTAAAAGTGCAAATTGAATGCAGCACAAGCTGTTTACCGTGCTGATGGCCGGGTTATTACATTGATCCCCTGAAATGCTTTTTACCTCCCCACATTTCTTCTCAACCACCGTCACACTCTCCTTCAATCTCCTTCATCCTCGGGTGTCTCCTTCCTGTCTTTCTTCTGACAATTTTTTTACCCTGACATGTTCCACTTATCACCTTTTCTACTCCACTCCTCTTTCTATAGAATACATGATGGATGACATGGAGAGGAGGAGCTTCATGGAGGAGCCCATCCGCAAGTGTCCCGTTCCTGCTCCTCGAACATCCGTCCCCTCGCCCTCTGCCTCCCCCTCCCTCAGACACAAGAGTGAGTAAACACACACACACACACACACACACACACACACACACACACACACACACACACACACACACACACACACACACACACACACAAATACACAAAGAATACAACACCTACAACACCAAGACGAGATTTGAGAGACTTAAAAGATCTAGTTCTAACCCACTGAAGCAAAAGTGGTAAATAATAAGATTTACCCACAAGAATGCAACTAAAACTAGAAGAAGGGGTAGCTTGGGTTTTTGGAGCGGGGTTATATGAGGTTCTTGTCAGTAGTAAGTGCATAAGCCACAGGGAGGTTCTTGTCAGCTCCGTCCTCGTTGAGATAGCAGGCGTAGAACCAGAAGCTAGGCTATCAAAAACAAACTCATACACACCACAAACACTGCCACCAAAATCATCCGCCTCCCCACACCCAACCTGTCTGACCTCAACAACAGAGCCATCATACGCAGAGCACGCACTATAACACTGGACCCCCAACACCCCCTCTACTCGGTCGTCACACTACTCCCCTCCGGTCGCAGATACAGATCCCCTTACTATAGGCGAGCCCGGTTTGGCAGAAGCTTCGTCCCATCGGCCATAGCACAGCTAAACAGAATGCCACTGTAATGTGTCCGGTGTGTTTATATGTGTCCGGTGTTTTATATGTGTTCGGTGTGTTTTATATGTGCCCAGTGTGTGCATATGTGTCTGGTGTGTATATTTGTGGGATGCGGGGCACCATTGCTGTGAGGCTGGGTGGATGTTTATGGTTATTGTGTTCATACATGTATTCCTGTACAGACAGTGGCAACAAATCTCCTTGTTAAGGACAAATAAAGATCTATCTATCTATCTATCTATCTATCTATCTATCTATCTATCTATCTATCTATCTATCTATCTATCTATCTATCTATCTATCTATCTATCTATCTATCTATCTATCTATCTATCTATCTATCTATCTATCTATCTATCTATCACCCGCTACAGATGGGGTCAACTGGTTATTCACGGAGGTAACACATACTTGTTCCTCCACCTGCAGTGTACTCATCAGCAAGTTGCGTCCATGACTTACAAGTCAACTTGACTTTTGCCCACTGATATATTGTGAATCTTGATATTTTTTTAATCTTAATTTGACATAATTTTGAGCAACAAATGCTGAATTATACTAATTGATACAGTAATTTCTGTTAACTCAGCTCAATCTTCCCCTTCAACAGCTAACACACAGTGGGTTTAATAAGCTAAATGTATTGTGTAGACCACCAGTTGCGGCTAAGCACTTTCTCTGAAGAAGCACTGCCATTCAGCTTTTCAGGTTTTCTGGTTTAACTTCTGAAAATTGAAGAAAGTCAGTAAAGTAAAGCAGGAGCTGTTGTAACTGTTACTGTTGTTCCCAAGTCTTATTCGTGACAGCATAATATAATATATGCCTTCCAAACCAGCTAAATGCAGCATAAAAAAACTAGGCAGCATGTGACAGAAGAGGAGTCGTGTTAACTTATCAACATCACTTCATACAAAAAAAAAAAGGAAATAAAATAAACAAAAATCTATGTCATGTAAAATTATTGTATTTATATTTCGGGCTTTCCAATGTACATTAAAAATGTTTTAACATTAATTTTAATGAAAAACAAGTGAGTTATCCTCATTGAACCATGATCTGTGAGAATTAAAGAACACCAATGGACTAAATCTTGATTTAAATGGTTAGTAATGGAGTTAAAAATTAGATTAGAAAAAAAATTGTATTGGGATTTTTTGGGGTTCTGACACTTTTAGATAATTGAATATGCCCCGGGTCAAATTGACCCAGGAACATTATTGCTGTTCCAGAGAAACGAACATAACAGGAGGATTTCGATCTCTCCTGCTACCCACCTAGCACAGAAGTGTCCCCCCTTTCTCTTGTTTGGTCTGTGGAGTCTCATTCTTCCTCTGTACACTGTTTTTTTTATAAAGGCGTCCTCCTGTTTCTACAGTAAACAGCATGTCCTCATCACTGAGAGAATGCCAGACCTGAACAGCTGATCAGTGCGCTACACACAGAGGAACGCATATGTGTTGTGTCTGCAAATAGTGCAAAACAAATTGGCTTTTCTGGAGGCGACGCAAAGCGCTGAGAAATTTCCAAGTATCTCATACAACCCCACTTAAAAAATAACTGCTGTCCCTTTAAAGGTCCCAAAAGAGAATTTTATTGTTTATACGCAGAATTATTTCCATCCATGAAAGAAAAAGTGGCAGAAAACAAGATTTTCCAACAAGAAAGTAACCAAAACTAGCAGACGAGATGTTCAAAACGACTCATTTTGAAAATAATTTGATTTATTTTAGTAACATGCTGAAACATCTCTACCAGGAAAAATCATAATTCATGTACTGTAAGACAACTCTTGAGCCAGGACAAAGCCTGTCTCTCATACAGACTGCATTATAAGCTCATTATTGTATGATTATATTTCTTATTTAGAATAAAAAATAAACCTCTTCATTTAATCTAGAGAAGTATTTATTTTTGCAACATGGGTAAACCATGCAGTTGAAATCCAGGCATGCAGCTCCTTTTAGTGGAGCAAATCAGTTACTACCTGGCTTCTCAGCTGCCAACTTCCCCTGTCCAGCACTGCCCCCTGTGTTAGGAATATGTTACTGCAACAAGCTTTGTTCCTGCTGATCCTCTCTCCTCTCGTATTGTCTGTCAGCAGATACCTTAATTACCTCAGAGACAGAGAGAGGAGGAGGAGGAGGTAGGGGGAGAGTGATTAGTACAGTTTGCTCCTCTTAATGTTCCCAAACAAAACTTTGGACTCGTCAGCAGGACAGAAGGAGATAGAGGAAGTGTTTGCAACCTGCAGCTCTGTGTGTGATTCTTGTGATTAATCAGACTAAAAGGAGATATACTTGTGTTTATTCAGTCTGCTATGATGGTTTAAAAGACAAAAAATAAATACCTAACAGTGCAGTTTAAGTAACCAGCTTTATTCTGATGCTTTAAGCCGCTTTGGTTGAGTTTCTGACTTCCCTCCTCTTTCTCTTCCTTCCTCCTCTCCCCAGATGACGCTGTGACAAGCGAGCTGTCCAAGCTGCTCCACGAGATCAAAAAGTGCCGGGACAGGGATTACTCCTTCGAGGAGCTCTGCCACACCATCTCCTCGCACTCCATGGACAGCTTCGGCAGCGGGCGGCTGTCTGACGAGGAGCGGCCGGATCGACCCAACGGCACCCTGACCCGGGTCAGCAAGGTACAGTGTTCTGTCTTCACAGACCTGGGGTGCATTTTGACATGCTTGCATAAGATACTGCTTCTTGGAGTGGTATTGCTGGGCTGAGACACATTTTGTTTACTCCGGCTTGTCTAGAGTTATTGCTTGGATAAAATATGAACTCACTTAGAATTGTAAAGTCTGCTTCAAAAAACAACCCGAGGCACTCTGTCGGGTATGTGCACAATTCAAATGCCTTTGTTGTGCATTGTAATACATGCTTAGAATCACTGATGCTTTGCAAAACCAGGGGAAGGGGATGGTGAGAGTGAAGAGAGAGGTAAAAATGGAAACAAATATTTGAATGCTGTTACACAAGTTCTGACATGCATCACTGTGCCCCTCAGTTTGAAGCTCTTTGAAGTTCTCTCAGTTCTTCAAGCTTTGTTTGCAGCGTTCTCAAAATAAGTTATACCAAAGTTCTACAAACTTCAGTTTTACATTTGGGACTTTTTTCAAACAATAACAGATAATCAATGACAACATTAATGAAAGAAGAGTTTTCAATTAAGTTTTAATTTACGGCTTTACCTTAGCTGTGATTTGAACACATAGTGTGGATAATTTATCATTTTCTTTTTGGCTATAAAACTTCTGAAAACCATTTGGTCTTTTATGAAGTTCATTATATTGTCACAATTATCACCTGCCACACCTGCTCAGCCTCTCAGCCCCAGTACACGTCCAGTCCCCTTCAGTTTCCCTTCTTTTACCTGAACCACACTCTCCTCATTAGGCCAACACAAATTGGCATGCTGGATACAAAGTGAGGCAGACCAGTCAGCACCAATTTTTAATGCTTTCCTCATTAGGTTATAATCATGCATTTTAAGAAAAAGATAGGAAGTTCATAAACCTTGCAGAGTGCTGGTTTGATTGAAAATACTCCTCACTTAAAAGCAACAAGTGACCAGTGATCGGGGGTGATGCTGGTCTCAGCCAATTGGTGGACCATCCTTATCTCACAACTGTCAACACCACCATATGCTGAGCTACTGTACAGGTAGATGGCAGGGTGGTGATAACAGATCAGTACCAGAAAGAGCCACACACCTGCAAAAAAAACGCAGAAACACAGTTTACCCCCGAATATCAGACTGTATCTTACATACAAGGCCACTTCTATTCCAGATTGTACTGTACGTAATGCAGTCAGTATTCAGTCTGTTTTTTAAACAACTTAAAGGTCCTGTAAGTAACTTTTTATTTGTGTTGATTTTGGCACAAAGTAAGACCTGTTGTCCCTTTGCTCTTCTCATCTTGTACATGTGACAGTAAATCTCCTCATACATTCTTTCAACAGTGTAATTTAATATTCTTTTTAAAAAAATGTTTTTTAAATCTTAATGAGTTTCTCTTCTGGTTTGTTGTACAGTGTACGACCAGTGGTCTGGTCTGCCCCGTCCCGTCACAGCAGTTACAGGAATTAAAAAAATACTACATAGAAACCATCACTCATATATCACTGTTAATATCGGTCTGTCTCCGAAGCAGCTAAAAAATCCTCACAGGAGCTTTAAAGTTAATGCTGATGCCACTTTATGATGCACAAAGGCAAAGGAGACCAGCAGTGTTTCTGGTTTGTAAATGACTATAACCACTGCTGAAGTGTAGATATTGTTTAAGAGGAGACCAGAAACAGCACCCTACCAAAATAAAAGACCCTTTTTAACCCTCCTGTTATGTTCGTTTCTCTGGAACAGCAATAATGTTCCTGGGTCAATTTGACCAGGGGCATATTCAATTATCTAAAAGTGTCAGAACCCCAAAAAATCCCAATACAATTCTTTTCTAATCTAATGTTTAACTCCATTACTAACCATTTAAATCAAGATTTAGTCCATTGGTGTTCTTTAATTCTCACAGATCATGGTTCAATGAGGATAACTCATTTGTTTTTCATTAAAATTAATGTTAAAACTTTTTTAATGTACATTGGAAAGCCCTAAATAGTTTTGCATGACATATATTTTTTTAATTATTATTTTTTTTGTATGAAGTGATGTTGATACATTAACACGAGACACCTCTTCTGTCACATGCTGCCTAGTTTTTTATGCTGCATTTAGCTGGTTTGGAAGGCATATATTGCTTAAAATAGACTTTTAAAAAGGGTCAATTTGACCCGCAACATAACAGGAGGGTTAAAAAGTTTGTGACAAAATTCAAACATACATTCATTCTAAGTTGCAGGTTAGGTATTTAAAGTGAAAAGGAGTGGGGGGTTTTTTGTTGTTGAAAAAAGTCACAGAAGATCAGCAAATAGATGAATCCTGCTACGTCCATACGAGATGCCAAAATCAACACTTTAGAAAAGTTCCTCATAGAGGCTTAACTGTTTCCTTTAAATTGCATATCAAGGCATGTCACTCTGGCATATCTGTACAAAAAACCTATTAACAAAACACATCTAAATCGTTTGATTTGCTGTCTGACTAATGCACATGCAAAACTGCAGCATTTCATTTACTCAGTATACAGAAAAAGACATTGTCAACAGTGCATTCCCTTTATCACACTTGACTTTCTTTAATGCAGGGGTTCCCAAACTTTTCAGCCCGACCCCCAAAATATAGGTGCCAAAGACTTGTGACCCCCTTTGTCCTTCGAAGTGATTAAATGTTGCTTCAAAATGAGTTTACCTACATGCACATGTGACTGTGTTTCTTGTGCTGCTGAGAAATTAACATGCTGCTACTGATCCTTATGTTAATGAACTGTTAGTTAACCCTAACCTTGACTTTGTGAGTCATCTGGCAACAAAAAAGGCATTTCAAATGAACTACTATTTTTGTCTACATTTTTACAATAATGGGTAAAATAAGCAAGTTTAGATTACTAAATAAACAACACAGAAAAACTGGAAGACATTTCGCAACCCCCTGGTTGGTGTCTTGCGACCCCCCAGGGGGCCCCGACCCTCACTTTGGGAACCCCTGTTTTAATGCCATCTGACACCACAAAGGGTCTAACTGTGTTAAAGCACTGTGTGTGAGCAGGATAATATCCTTGGTGGACATAAATGCTTGCACTTTTTCTATATTTCCAACAGAGGGCAGTATTAGACAAACTGATACCGCTGAGCCAGCCTGTCCAATTGAGTATTCACTTGTTACCGGGAAGGAAATAAAAACAGCTTCTGTTTGTTGTCCTTGCCTGAATTTGTCAACATTTGATTGCACTCAAACAGGCGTTCACAGCTTGCAGACACAGTTTTCTTGACCTTGTTTCTTTTATTTGATGCATTCTATGAGGAAATAAAGCCAGTCACTTCACTCTCTCTCTGTAGACTCCCTCAGTCACTCACACGTATAGAGAAAATGAAAACTGATTAGACCTTATGGGTTTGCATTTGATGGAAGAATATAGGTGAGTTTTATCAGCATAGCCGTCAGAGAATCAGAGCTGCGGTTTATTTCTTTGAGCCAGCACAGCGTGACAAAAGAGGCTCTGAGCTTTTTCAATTCCATCGTCCAGGAAGTCAGACGCAGCAGGACACAGAGGTCCTCTATCACACTGACCCCCCACCTGAGTCTTTAGAGCACATACTGAGAGGCAGACAGAGAAATGTGATTGTCTGTTTCTATTTTCCTTCCTGTTCCTCTCCTCCTCCTCTCTCACCTACAAAAACACACACACACACACACACCTCAGGGAAGAAATATTGCGACGCTGATCAATAGCTCATCATCTTTTTCATTTCTGAAAACAAGCTCGATACAAAAGCAAGCCGAGACATGTTTACGTACAGTGCAGCAGGCGTTCACACACTCATGTACCAGAACACACACATACCTCTGCCTCTGCTCACTCAGGCTGTAATTATCTCAATCCATCTTGTCTCTTTCTCTCTTTCGCTCCATAAGTACCAATTTGTATTCCATTACAGACATTCACAGTGTGTGTGTATGCGTGTGTGCCCGTGGGCTGCTCTGTGTACATGTGGCCAGAGCCATTAGTATGTGGATCCATGTGTCTATTATACATGAATAAAACATGATGACACTAACACACACAGGAAGAATTGGGCTCCTAATATTACCTTGTGCGTAAATCATAAGAACACATGAGCATGCGTGTGCCGCTTTCAAATTAGTACTCTCTCTGTGTGTCTTCAGTAGAGTTAAACAATTGTGACTCTGGTTCTCTTACACTGGTGATATTGTCTGCTAATATTCTTATGATTTCACTAAATTTGAACCTTTTTTAGTATAACTCAATCAATCAATCAATCAATCAATCAATCAATCAATCAATCAATCAAGCTTTATTTATATAGCACCTTTCATAGAAATCAAATGCAACCCAAAGTGAAAAACAAGAAGGAAGTTGAAATAAAGTAATGACAAGAAATATTAGGGGAAAATAATAATAATAATAATAATAATAATAATAATAATGATAATAATAATAATAATGATTTTTTCCTGTAAGTAAGAAAGCAGTGTTTTTTAACTCAAAAGAATCTCTCCTTGCTTTCTTTGCTAACAGTCAAACGTTTCACTCATCGAGAATCTTTGCCCTGGTAAATATAAAAAAAGGCTGTTACAATAGTGGGCAGTCAATCACTACAATTGGCACCAACCCCCACCAGTAGTTTAGGACATTTATAATAACCATCAAGAAATAGTCTGTTTTTATGATTATGGTCTTCTTTGCTTTTTTAGATCATAAAAAGGTAACAGTATTCATTTCTGTTAGTTTCATAACCAGCTAAAGTAAGCCTCACAGGAACTTTAATTGGAAATATATTAAGAATATAAATCATAATGCCCCTCAACTAAAGGTGATGCCTTCAAACCAAGCAGCAACTTCCTGTCTCAAAATGTGAAGCCAATGCCGAAGTGTTATAAACTGCAATTCATTGAGCATCCGCTTGAGGCTGGCTGCAGAAACACTGGACACCACATACACACCAATTCAAAAAAGACGATCTTTACAGCATTAATAAACATGTTTACAGCCTGGTACAAAAGACGAGTGTAGTCTGGATAGCTCATTTCTCGATCGGCACACACTGTACGGGGGGCAAATTTTGTTCCAATGCGAAAGTTCAGAAGATATTAAGATTACGAGTTTTTGCCCAAATAAGGACATGACTGATTTGACTGACAGGCGGGAACATATATAGCTGTTGGCTAGGAGGCTTAAACTCTGCCTCTTTAACTCACACTAAGTTTGGTTGTGTTCAGCATTTCCAATATGGCTCCTGCCGACGATTGGCCTCAAAACAGCGCTTCAGAAACAGATGGGTGACGTCATGGATACTCCGTTCATTATTTATACAGTCTATGCTTCAAATTGTCCAACCAACAGAACAAAACCATTATTTTTCTGTTGCCCAAAGATGGCCGCCATATTGAAAATGCTGACTCAAACTTTTGGATAAACTGGAAACTAGCAACCAGCCTGCGTGAAAACCGCCGGCTACAAAATGCCCACCTGTCAGTCAAACCTCTAGTTAAGCCTAATAAAACTGAACTCTAAGCCTTAAATAACTGAAACGGATGAGATGTGAAAAAATCTGTACAGTTGCAACAAACAAAGAAATGAGGTAAAGACCAAAACTTGTTTCAAACCAGGCCACATTAATCCACATGTATACATGGGCCTTTTAATACAGGCTAGTATGGGTTTCTTTTGCTTTTGGAGCCAGCCTCAAGTGGACACTTGAGGAACTGCAGTGTTTTGCACTTTGGGATTGGCGACATTTTCAACACTGCAGAGTGCTTCTTAAGTTAACTTAGGTAAAAGCCCTTTAGAGTAATGTGTCCATCTGAAAGTTTCCGATAGACATTTGATTTGATATTGATCAGAAATGCAGTTGGAGTAATGAATAATGCATGTTGTCCCCTGGTTGGTGTCTATTTTGTACTGTAAACAAATGATATGCAGTGCAGGTCCATTGTTCATGCATACAGTGCAGTTAGTGTATGTAAGCAGTGCAGTCTGTTTTACATCAATCAATATTCCAGAGTTGCAAACTGCCCTCTGCAGTCTGAAGCGATTGGTGACCTTTTGATTTCCGCCTCATGCTCCGACTCCATCTCCATTCTCACTGATGCCCTTTTGCTCTTCTGTCCTTCTCTCACCATTAATCCTTTCTCAATTCATTTACCAGCAATATTATTATTTTTCTTCTCATCAGCATCAACTCCATTCATAGTTTTTCTCTTTTTTCCTTCTTTCTCAGCCTCCCTCTTATTGTCCATTTAAAAGCTACAAGTCAGACACTGCAGTGAGCCGTCTCTTGTTTTCTGTCTTTGTAATCTGCTGCATCATATGGTTCACCGGGACATCAGGTGGGCTGTGTCTGCCCTCTGACACCCTGTGCTACCGAGCTCGTCTACACACCTGCCTCCTGGGAGCCAAAGTGCCCCGGGAAAGGACACTGTGTGCTTGTGTGTGTGTTATAGTCGTTGTGCTCTTCCTGCACCTTTGTTCTGTAATTTCCCCTGGCATCTAGATGAATAACACAGCCCCATGTTTGAAGAAGAACTTCAAGAGCCCACTGTTTTCTCTTTTTTTGCTTAAGGGAATAACCTAACCTAAATCATCATTCAGTTAATAGACATTTTTTAAGAATGCTGCTTTCTGATCCTAACTATATGAGTATATGAAAAACCATCACCTTAATCTTAATTTTGGACCCCAGTATCAAGTATCACAAGCTCTAAACACAACTTTGTATTATGACATAAAGACTTGGAGCTTCATTAGCATTCATTTGGTGAATCTAACACTTATTTTTTTCCTTTGTTTTGGTCTCAACCAACTTCTTAACACTTAACTTTTTAGCTTGATGCTTCACTGTTTGCAAGTCTGTGACTGACTCTTTCCTCTTTAGTCTCTAATGCTAGCAAGAAACCTTTGGTAGGTTTATCGATTTGTTTTGAGTCTAAACTAGAGCAGTTGAGCTGAATGTAACAGGGAAGCAGCAAATACATCTCTGACATGCTTGTGTCATATGAACCCATGAGGACACTACGAACATCTGTTCAGATGAAAGCATGGAGAAGCAGCATTTTGTTATTATGCAGCACAGACCTGGAATAACTTCCCAGAGAGTATTAGACAAGCCCCGACTCTGACCACTTTTAAGTCCAGACTAAAAACGTTCCTCTTTCATGCTGCTTACACTGCTCAATAATGAATGCAAACCCATTTTTAAACATTTTAACTAATTTTATGTCTTAATTTTGTCTGTAACTACAAACTTTTAATTTATTTTAACAAACTGAGTTTTACTGAAATTTTGTAAAGAAATGTACTTTCTTTCTTTCTTGATCTTAGATTTCAAAATATTTTACGTTTTCATGCTTATGCTTGTTTAATGTCATATTTTAAATTGGATATTTTCTGACAAGGTATGGCGTTATGGGTTTAACCTGATTTTGGATCTACAGTTAGATGTTGGGCATAAGGGCACCCTGCAGGGGTGTCAAGAGGTCTGAGCCAGCTTTGTGCTGCGACTCGACACAGAAAAGATTTAAAGTGTGAGTCTTAATCCTTGGGAAGAAGTTCTGAGATGAATCGAATGGTTAAAGGGTTCATTTCGGTTCAGACAGGATCAGTTGTGATTCTGTGTCCAGCGGACAGTAAGACTCTGCAAGTTACTGACTTCAGAGCAGCAAAGGGGGCTGATTATTTATAATAATTCCTCCTAATTTAGATAAATAATAAGATCCAACACTATTCACTATGTACGTTAATTTACACAAGTACACAGATTGAGAGAGAGTAGATCAATCATAGCTGGCCACATATAAAATGTAAATGTTTGAAGTGTTTGCTGTGTGTTTTTGTTGATTGTCACTGTTCTGTTTTTTGTTTTAACTCTGTAAAGCACTTTGAATTGCTCTTTGTATGAATGGTGCTTTATAAATAAACTTGCCTTGCCTTGCCTTGAAGCAGCAAGCTGAAAAACCAAAACAATGAGCTGCAAGACCCTAAAACAGTTTCTGAAAATCTCTTTGGCCTTGACACTAGTAACCAGCTTCTTATATTTCAATTAAATCCACTGCCTGTTTAAAGGAAATGCTCTAAAAGCTACACCCACAGCTGAAAATGTATTATTTTGCTTTATCTTTGTGACCTTTGATCAACAGCTTTGGGTGGACAAGCACTAAAGAGCAACAAGTCAAAGTTGAACTTTCCTCTCACTCTGACCTCCATCAGCGTCGCCCTGAAGATATTTTTCAAGCATAAAGATCATCTGACCTCAGCCTGCCTTACCGTTGGTTACCTGTGATGTCCGTTATCTGTTCTGATATATTTTCCTCACATTATTCTTCACAGAGGCCGACCCCGCCGCTTCCTCCAGCCTTTGAAGAGGACGAAGCAGAAAAGAGTTGTGGCCCCACGGGATTCTGGGAGGCCCTGACCCCCTGCAACGGCTGCCGCAACCTGGGCTTTTCCAGCTTATCACAGGTACGCATACACAGGAATAACCACTCACACAGGCTGAATGAGAGCTCTCTTTCTATACCTCTTTCATGTAAAATTACAGTATTCATCACTGTAAATTGCATGATAATGTATGCAGACTGTGCAGCTATTTAAACCAGTGTAACATAATGATTATGTCATTAAATAATCGCGATGCAAGTTTCTGACATGATGTGGAACATTGCAGCACACACACACACACACACACACACACACACACACACACACACACGCACACGCACACACACATGCACACATGCACACACACACACTGCCTCACTACAGTAAAATTACAGATCAGTGATATTTCCATTGTTCTGCGTGAATACTTTCAGTGGTTACCGTGGGAACGCTCTGAATACGTCGTCACCAGAGAGCCTGGCTCTCCTGGCAGCTCTGGATCCTCGGCTCGGTCTCATTTTGTCTCTCATTCTTACTCTTATCTTTTATCATCACCTCCTCTCTCTTGTCAGAAGGAAAATCTCTTCTCTCCACTTTTGCAGCTTTTACCTTTTATGAGAAGGACTTGGTTCATAATCGCTGAATGAAAACAATTCCACTGAAATATCTGATTCACAGAGATCAAATAAAGGATAATCATCCCTGCAGGGAAAATTTTACCAAGGCAGCACAATAATACACAGTAAAACTGAATATGACATAATTTGTAGGTATTACATTTTTTATGCACACAGTATATGGAGCTGATATCAAGACTCTAATGCATCTGTAGCACAGACAGAGCATCTGATAGCTGAATTAGACCCCGTTAGTACTTTAGTAACATTGGTAATACTCATATAGTATAGTACCCTATTCTGGTGGTTTTCAAAGTGGGGGCCACCAGGGGCATTAGGGGGGCCTCAGAAAATTGGGGGGAAGGGAAAAAATTAAGTCTAAATGGTAATTTTATTTTAAACACATTTGTTAATAATTTCCTATGTTAAACAAATGTAATAATTATTGAAAAGTGGATAAAAGCAAGAAAATACATTTTAAAAGTTGATTTTTCTTTACACATTTGGAAGCATTGTCTGTGGGTTTGCAAAGGGGGTCCTCGGCCAGAAGCTAATGCTGTTTTGGGGGCCTTGGCATTGTAAAGTTTGGGAACCCCTGCCCTATCCTATCGCATCACATCGTATGGTATCGTATCGTATCATATCTAGATTTTATTGTATTGTATCTTAGCATACTGTATCGTAGCTTAGTGTGGAGTAGCGTAGCGGATCATAGGGTATTGTATTGTATTTCATCGTATCGTTGCATAGCATAGTGTACTGTATCGTAGCGCAGTGTATAGTATCATATCGTATCGTGTTGTATTGTAGCATATTGTATTGTATAATAATAATAAATTGTATTTATTTAGCACCTTTTAAAAACATGTTTACAAAGTTCTTTACAGACTGCAAGACATAGCGAGATAAAACACAAAAGCACATGATAAAGGTAAGGAGAGCTAAAATGTGTTAAGTAAAAGACAATAATAAAAACCATGCAGAAATTAAAAAGTCAGTGATGAGTTAAGAAGTAAAAGCACATTTTAAAAAGTGAAAGAGATTTAAAAGAGGACAAGGATGTGGCTTGCCTGATCTCCTCCAGCAGGTCATTCCAGAGTGACGGGGCCCTGACTGCAAAGGCCCGGTCGCCTCTGGTTTTTAACTTCACTCTTGGGAGTTCCAAGAGGGACCTGTCGGAGGATCTCAGGCAGCAGTTCGGGACATACATTTTAAGGCATCTGCTTAGGTACTCCGGGGCCAGTCCATTTATTGCTTTAAAAGTTTATTGCTATTTATTGCTTTGTATGGTATCATATTGTTTCGTTGCATATCTTAGCGTATCGTATCCTGTCGTATCGTATCCCATCCTATCCTATCGTTTCATAGCTTTTTGTATCCTTATTGATATCACTTGTTTATTTGCTGAGTGGAAGGAAACATGAGCTCCAAAAACCAGTTCACTATCTACAGAGCTTTATGCATCTCCCTTTATTGAACATACTCATGAATACAAACGGTTAACAGGGCTTTACATACACAGCCAACTTCTGTACTCAGGTGCCGGTCAGTTGCAGGAAAATTCATGGAAAATAACAAATAAACCGCTGCACACTGAAACGACTTTACTCAGACATTAATGTGCGCAAACCATGCGTTTAATGGGCACACCTGAGGAAGCAACTGATTAAATGCATTGTTGTTTCAGTGTGCGGGGTCTATTTTGTTATTTTCCATTATCATAAATACAGTTTGCTGCTTTATTAGTGGAATTTCAAGTTCCTCTAATACTTTTTATAACATTATGTGTGTGAAGAGTTCTGTTATACCTTCTCACCGCTTAAAAGCAAGCTTAATCCAAATGATCCTCTGCTTCCTGTTATTCCTCTTCTACCTTTTCTTTTTCCTTCCTTGCCCTACCACCTCCTCTTTTCCTCCATGCTGAGTATAAAAGTGTGGTTAAGTGTATGCAGATGAGAATGCTTAGTAGGGAGATGCTTGCTGGCTCACACTACAGGGCATCTGACATTTACAACACAACGACCCTGTGTGTTGTACACTGGCAGCCTGCCTGCCTGCCTGGCACACCGCCTGGAGATGTTTGCACCTGGTGGAGTGTGTGTGAGCGGTTTATCCTAATGTGTTGGTGCACTGGAGAAACAAGAACCTTTGTGCATGTTGGTGTTAAAGTGAGCATGAGGGTATACAGGGTATATGTTGCATCAGCTTTGGGTGCGTGTGTGTGCAAAATGTGTGTGTCTGAATTTAGCGTGGCACCGTTTTAAATGAGCGTAGGAGGACCGTGTGTGTGGGTTTGGTAGAAGAGGATAGAAGAAGAAGCAAAAAGAGAGAGAGGGCAGAGAGACTGAGTTGTTATTACATAATTAAGTTAGCACCGTGCTAATTTGCCAGGCGTAATTGTGAATAAACAGAGTTAACATAAAGAGAGACATTGATGCATCCCCTGTGAGGATGAACAAAGTTAAACTATTTTCCCCAAATATCTTTCTTCATCTTTTCTTCTCATCCTCCCACAGAATAACTTTTTTGCTTGTTATCTTAAGTTCCTTTCCCTTCTTCATCTCTCTCTCTCTCTCTCTCTCTCTCTCTCTCTCTCTCTCTCTCTCTCTCTACCTCATTTATGTACTCCTTCATGTTTCATCAGATGTATGTTAAGCTTTATATTGTCTCTTGCTTCGTTGGTTTTCTGGTTGTACATCTGTGAGAGTGAAGAGGTGTGAGTCAAACACTTCAACCTCTGAAAGTGACAAAAAGAAAATATTCTGCAATGAAATTTTAAATTATTGGTTTATAATTTATGTATGATATTTCAGTATATGGTAAAAAAATACCAGTATTGTCCCACTCCTGTGTACATTTTTACACTGCAAAAACTCAAAATCTTACCAAGTGAAATTTTTTCATTTTAAGTCAAAATGTCTTATCCCACTTAATTTAAGATACATTTACTTAACAAGTAACATTTGAGCAAGATAGAGGAACTTGTTTTAAGGCAATCCAGATTTAACAATCTCATTTTAAGATGTCTTGTTGAAGAAATATTAACTTGCTGCATGGACAGATAATTTCACTAGTTTTAAGACATTTTCATCTTGTTTTTTTACCCTATATTTAAGATTCCCTTTTTTGCAGTGTACAAAAGTTGGAAACTTTTTTTTTTTTTTAATTCAAGTGGAATTTTGCTTTATTTTGCCTCAACTTACTGATCTAAATGAAAAATATAGTAGAGATGTCATATTTCCATCCACCCATTATCTTGATCGCTTATCCTGTTAGGGGTCACAGGGGGCTGGAGCCTATCCCAGCTGGCTTTGGGCGGAAGGCAGGGTACACCCTGGACAGGTCGCCAACCTATCACTGGGCCAAATGTCATTTTCTTACAAAATAATTAGTCTCATTAATTCAATTTTTGAACTTTTTGCCTTTGTTTCTAAGGAGAAAACACTAAAAGAGGAACAAATTAACTCAAAACACAATAACACAGCCCTGATGAAGTTTTTATTGAAGATCTCAGCCTTAATAGTGTCATTAACCTGCTGTTTATTTATATTTAAACAGCAGGTAATTGATGTCATGTTCCTGGCATTTGGTTGAAGCAATGGGTCACTGCTGCACAGCTATTAAGCAGCTAAAAGCTCAGCTTGTTGCTTGATGTGTTTGCCAGAGTCCCGGGTTAGAGGAGGTCATCACACAGTGTTTTTTTTTAGCTTGTGGTCTAAGTTACTTTGTTGTGACTGACAGTTCAGAGATGCTCTCTCCAGCTTTGCTGTTGTTGCCTGGTTTGCAGGATAAGATCTTGCTCCACTTCTGAGAGGTGGTTGGGATCCAATAGCTATCCGCTAACTGGCATTATTAACCAACTCTCAAGACCAGCCTGAGACAGACACTAACATTTTTGCCACAATGTCAACAGGCAGTGATGAAATATGCTGGAACTTCTTTTTGTGGATTGATTTGACATGATGTGTTTGATCAGGTCATCCCTGGCATTGCTTTTACTCTTTGTAATTACTAACCTTTGTTCTTGGGTTTGGACGGATCAGAATCAAGTGTTCAACACAGCCAAGCAACAAATAATGTATATGTGAATTGTACATTATTCACTTATTTTAGTGTTTGTTCACAAATGCTGACCTAGCCTCCCTTCAGTTATCATTGATACATGAACTCACCTGCACCTCTCCTCTTTGAACACACAGCAGTGTGTCAGCATTTGCCATTTCTCTTTGCCTGTATGTGGTCTAACGGTCTAAGAAGGTTCATATTCAAAATTAGACATTGCGGACATCAGGTGTGGTAATAGCCCAGCCTCAGTAGGACACATGTTTTGGGCGTGCCCCACTCTAAATAGTTACTGGGGCAGTATCTTAAGGTGTTCTCTCATATGTGTAAAAAGATCATAGCTCCTGATTTCCACACTGCAATTTTTGGTATAACACCCCTAAATTGTATGCTTACAAATTTACAAGCGAATGCTTTGGCATTTGCTTTGCTACTTGCTCGCAGACTAATCCTTTTTAAATGGAAGTCAAATGAATCCCCATCATTTTCACTATGGTTGAAGGAGGTGCTCTCCTTCCTGCTTCTGGAAAGGCTCAGATATAAGTTAGGCAAAAGACGCAGGGACTTTGCTTTGACCTGAAGTCCCTGATACGTGTATTTGTATTGTTTTAGTTTTTTGTATTGTACTGTGGTTGATTGTATGTCATGTCTGTTTAAAATATGAAAAGCAGAAAATAAGGAATAAAAAAATAAATAAAAATGAAACATCGCACCACTGGAGGAACATGCTAGCCCAGCCCTCCGTCTGATCACATGAAGATCAAGTGTCAGACACTGCTTAAAAAAGGCACAGAAGGAAGAGAGTGAGGGGAGATCGTCCACGAGACGGTTAGCAAGGAGAAAAATGTAAAAATGACTGGTAGACTTACTTCAGCAGCATTCTGCCCAGGTAAAGCCCAGGGGACAGTTGGTTCTTTTTAGGGATACTCTCAGTCTGTGTGGGTGTGCAGAGTACACGTGTTAAAATTGCACTTTGTTTCAGATTAGTCAGAAAAACAGTTTTTAACCTCCACATAGCAAATGTATCATCACAGTCACATTTTGATGCTTGTGTGTGTGTGGTTTGTCTTCAGCATAACACATTAGGAAGCTTCCCTTGCTGAACGTTCTCTTTGCCAGTCACAAGTTTCCTCCCACCATTGCCATGTGAACGCCAACTGATGCCAGCGTGTGCGTGCGTGTGTGTGGAGGTTTCCTCTGTGACGTCGACTTAAACAACGCAGTTCAGACCTCACATGTGCGGATGTGCAAGCCAAATAGAGAGACTGAAGAGAGAGAAAGATAATGAACAAATGCAAGAAAATATTCAGATGGAGAGAGGCTCTGCATTGGTTGCCAGGCAACCCAGAAATCCACGAGATATGAGGCGTGGGCTGGCCACCTTTTACAAGCCACAGGTGCGTCAGAGAGTCAGTGCAGACACACTCTCTTCACATCAGCACGCCACCATTTTCATTCCTCTCTTTTCTTCACTCTTCCATCCTCTTTTCCTTTTTCCATCTCTTTCTTCCTCCTCACTCGCTCAGACTTCCTCTGAAGACTTTCTCTTTCTGCAGCTCTTCCCCCCCCCTCCTCTCTCCAGCGGCTGCTGACCTTTCATGTTCTCAGCTGAGGGAGTTGGAAGGAGATGAGGTGGGGGTGAAGCAGTGTCTGTGTCGGTGCACAGGTGGAGGTTAAGATCAGAAACCCAGGAGGACTCTTGAAGATGTTTAAGGACATCAAAGGGAGGTGTTCACAGAGGAGGGGGGATTGTGTGGAGAGCTTTTAGAAGTCTGTAATGAAGGAGTGAATGTGCACTGCGAGTGAGCTTTTCCAGTCAGTGCATGAAATAGTTAAGAAGTTTTTTAAAGTGTGAAACAATTTCGTGTGATTCCTTATTTGAATAGTTTAATATTAATGTAAGTTAGATAATAATAATTTCAAGATTCACTTAAGGTCACTGTTTGATAGATTAGCTGCTGAAAGTTATAAAAAGTCTACCAACTGAGCTGAACCGATGCCCTGAAAATGTCAAACTATCTCTTTGTGAATGAAATGAAGAGCTAAAAATGGAAGGCATCAAAAATGCACTTGATGTCTTTATGAACAACTTTCAACTTCGGCAGACGTCCTCTGTGTTTTCTGAATGTTGGACTGAACAAACTCATATTGGCGAGCTTCTCCTGATTGTACTTGGATTTAAATTCTTCTTGAATTCTAATTTCTTGAGTTCCATTAAAATCTTTGAGTCCTATGAAAGGCACTGTGAGGGATTTTTAACGGATGTTGAAAGTGTCACTTTTATACTGATGTGTCTTCATGACCTAGATAGTGAAATAAGACTAAGAGCGACAACGTATGATTTTTTTGTTTACACCGAGTTTTAGTGTTTGCATTCAGGTTTGAATGAGCTGAGTCGATACACAGCCCTCACCCAGAAGTTGCTACATCACAACTCTGCTTTCAAAATTTAGCAACAAGCAGGAGGAGTTTGTTTTTATTATTTTAGATATTTATCTGATATTGGAGCAAGATTAGCAAGAAGACGTGTTCTCTGTTAAATTCATGTTATTGATTACGTAATTCGACAACTCCAATTCCATAAAAAGGATGCTGTGCACATGTTTTAAAAAAAAAGATAGTCATGGTTTGCAAATTATTTGAAGCCTACATTTATTTGAAAATAGTGTCAAGACAACAAAGCACATGTTGAAACTTAAAAATGTTATTGTCTTATGAAAAATATTTGTGCATTTTATATGTGATGCCAGCAACCCTTGTTTAGACAGGGACAAGAATAGATAAACAACTGGAGGAACATCTCTCATCTAATCGGGTACATTTGCAAAGGGTAAGCAACATGAGTAGCTATAAAAAGGCTTTCCGGAGAGGTTGAGTCTCTCAGGAGTAAATACAGGATGAGGTTCAGCACTTTGTGAGAGATTGTGTGAGTAAATACATCTTACTACTTAATTTCAGAATGATGTTCCTCAGCCTAAAATAGCGGATACTTTGAGGATTTTATCATCTGCAGTTCATAACATCATTAAAAAATTCAGGTATCTGGAGAAATCTCTGTGCAAAAAGGGAAAAGCCTGACAGACATGACTCTGCAGTGGAAATCACTGCATGGACCCAAAATCACTCCCAAAAACCATAGTCTGGGAACTCAGTTCATTGCTGCAAACACACACTTAAGCAATATATTTTGGACAGTGGGTGATGGTGCTCATTGGAAATATAGTCTTCATCTAAAAGGTGTAACAGAATCAACACAACATGAGAACTTCTAATAGTATCTTAAAAATAATTCAAGTATTTTCAGATATTTGTTATTTCTTATTCTTCTTCGTCTTTGCTCTTTATTTTATGATTTAATTTTGCTGTCATTGAGAAGCACCTTTTAAAGGCTGATTTATACTTCTGCGTTGAATCAACGGCGTACCCTACGCCGGGGGTCCGCGTAGCTCCCGTACCTACGCCGAGGCCTACGCACGTAGCTGACGTGCACCTCCTCCAAAATGTAAGTCCCCGTAGAGCCGACGCAGACCGCAAGCTCTGTGATTGGTCCGCTCGGCGGCTTTGTCTTTCCCGCATTTACAACACTTCCGGGATCCCGGACATCGGCCGCACATCGGCCGTGTATTTCATCTCCTCCTCTCTATTCTTCATGTAATCATGTCTGTATGATAAACAGCAACATGTATCAGCTGTAGATTAACATAACACGCTCTGAATCTCTGTGGAAAAGTAAACAGAGATCGTAGCGGGGCAGGAAGTAGGTGACCGGCTATCAGAGAGACCGCACTGCCCTCTAGTGTTTCGGCGGAGAAGTGCTGCGCGACACAGACACACCGACGCACAAGTATGTGGGGCTCATGTCCGCGTCAGCCCCTGCTGCGTAGGGGCGACGCAGAAGTATAAATCAGCCTTAACTTGGATTTGGAAAAGTTCTCTATATATGCAGGTTATTCATATTTCTATCCTTTCACTTTTTTCTATTTATTCATGTCATCCTTCTAAATTTTCATTTCTCTTTCTCTCTTACTGAATATAGCTTAGTGATTGGTGCTGTCTTTACAGACGATGACTGAACTGGAACAGAGAGAAGGTGCTGTCTGAGTTTCTGCATAGATGTCACATAAACTGTATATATTGTTGGTTTTGGTACTAACACAGCAATTGCTCTGTAAAACAACGAAGTGCTTTTGGGAGCCACAACACAGTGCATACTATTTTTTACCACCCCCAAAACAAAACCCATCAAAATCAAGAGCAGATCATCCGTCATGGTGTGCTGATGGTAAGGTGTGTGTCTGTGTGTGTGTTCATTCTGACAGCAGCAGTAATCATCCTCTGAAACTATTCCCCCTATCAGGATTGAGATATAAAAAGCAGAGGACCCATAAAAGTAATAAAAGGGAAGTCATTTTAGTACTCCGAGCTGCCACCCAAAATACAGCCTGGTCCATAAAAAACAAGAAAAACTCAGCAAAACAAGTGGCACACTGAACACCCTGTTTATATTCTCGTTTCACTGTTTATTCTCTTTTATAAATAAAAAATGTGCTTACAAAAATCTGGGCTTTGAATTGGGTTATGAAAATGCAATTTGTTGAGCAAATGCTTTGTAGTTCTGAGTGTTTTTCGTTCCCTTCTGGCTGCTCTGCAGCAAACACAAACAAACAAACAAACAAACAAACAGATCAATGTTTGAATGCATGAAGTGAGGAAGGGATAATGTATGATCAGCAGGTTGTAATAGCAGATCAGGTCTTGTCTCCTCCTGAAGATGTTCCAGTCAGCTGTAACCACCCTCTCACTATACATTGTTACGCTTATTACCAGCCTTCCAACTGAAGACATAAACGGTTTGACAATATTTTTTTAAAGAGAATTTATTTATTTTAGAACGGTGTTAAAAATAGTCCCACAGCTTCCATGGCTGTTGGTGCTTCCATGGTAATGGTTCATTCTAATCAGCATATCGGTGCAGGTCAAATTAACATCAAACTATTAAGAGAACACATTGCCTGCTTATTTGATAACAATTACAATACATTCAACATTTGCATTAATGCCAAACCAGGACGAGGCAAAGCAAATGAGGTTTTCTACTCTGTTTGCTTTGTGTCTGACTTTTTCAATTTGGTCAGCATGTCTTTCACTCAGCTCACTGAGTATACAAACAGAAACTCACATTTTTACCACATTGTCAACAGGCAGAGGTGAATGTATCAAAAATGCATGCTGATTGATTTTATGTGATGTGTAGGATCAGGTTGTCTCTGGCAACAATTAGCTGTGGAGGAATTACACAACATTGCTATGAGGTATTGATCAATCAGAAACAAGTACTTGAAACAGCTTGGTAGTAAAACCGAGTAAAGTAAAAACAAAAAATGACCATCTTCTAATTTTATCAACAGTTTCCCAGCATGCATTAATTATCCATCCATCCATTTATACAAGGCCATCCATTCATCCACCCATCAATACATCCATCCATACGATGGCTATTCATCCATCCATCCATTTATATAATGGCCATCCATCCATCCATCCATCCATCCATCCATCCATCCATCCATCCATCCATCCATCCATCCATCCATCCATCCATCCATCCATCCATCCATCCATCCATCCATCCATACATACATACATACATACATACATACATCCATACAACCATACATCCATACAATGGCTATTTATCCATCCATCCATTTATAAAAATGGCTACCCATCAATCCATCCATCCATCCATCCATCCATCCATCAATACATCCATCCATCAATACATCCATCCATCCATCCATCCATCCATCCATCCATACAATGGCTATTTATCCATCCATCCATTTATAAAAATGGCTACCCATCCATCCATCCATCCATCCATCCATCCATCCATCCATCCATCCATCCATCCATCCATCCATCCATCCATCCATCCATCCATCCATCCATCCATCCATACAATGGCTATTTATCCATCCATCCATTTATAAAAATGGCCATCCATCCATCCATCCATCCATCCATCCATCCATCCATCCATCCATATGATGGCTATTCATCAATCCAACCATTTATATAATGGCCATCCATCCATCCATCCATCCATACATCCATACAATGGCTATTTATCCATCCATCCATTTATAAAAATGGCTACCCATCCATCCATCCATCCAATGTCCATCCATCCATCCATCCAATGTCCATCCATCCATCCATCCATCCATCCATCCATCCATCCATCCATCCATCCATCCATCCATCCATCCATCCATCCATCCATCCATCCATCCATCCATCCATCCATCCATCCTTTCACCCATCCATCACTCCATCTATCACTCCATCCATCCATCCCTTTTTTAAAGGAAAACCTTGATGTTTTTTTGTAAGTTTTACTGTATGAACTGTGTTGAGAAAAGACAAGAGAAACTTTTTTTTTTACTTGGCAGAATTTATTTGGAAACACATCAGAGATGGATGGATAACAGCAAATAACATCTTACAATTCTTGACTAACTGAAGTTTAATCAATTAGGAACAGTAACAGTGTCTTTGTTAATTCCCGATGAGTTCTCAGGCTCCAGTTTAGCACAATGAAAGTTTGGCCATACAGCAGCATCTCTCTGTCAGCACCCTCTCGCTCTGGCTGCTGGCAGTGACTGTGAGATTAAGCTTGGAGCCAAGAGAAGCCACAGTTTGCTCCATACAGCCGCAGTCATTGGGGATGTGAAGGGTGTTATTTTCTGAGGAGTGTCTGTTGCTGTCCCATGGGTGGCTCATGGTAGCTGATTTTTTATGGGATTTGCCAGCCATGGAGGGAAATCCAATTCTGGAAGGCGATTCCTTGACCAACCTGCACTCCTCTCACTCTATTTCACTCTTTGCTCTCGCACTCAGTCTATATTATCTTTTCAAACCCCCTATTTCTCCTCTTCTTTCTAACCTCTTAAACGTCTTCTCCCACCAGAAGTGTGTATCGACCTCACTGAAAATATGCTAATTCTTAACCGACTGATCAAAGGGAAAATGGTCTTGCTGTGTTCAAAGTAAACAGAACATCTACCTCGGGTTGTTAAGGTCCATCTTGTTGAAACATTTATTCATCCATTTCCTTACTCTCACTCAGGGCAGGGTTGTAGTGGCAGCTTGCCATGCTAAGAATAGATATTCAGGTGTCCCTGGAAGACCTTTGTCCCACAGGCACCAACTGCAGAAAAGGTTGGACCATCCATCTCTGTTTCTTTCAGAGTAGTTTGGAAACCTATATGTTGATTGTGCTTTCATGGCACAGTGCTAAGCATATTCATTGCTCTAGGTGAAATTTTGACTGGAACGGCCACACTTATATACAGATATCTGTTTACGGAGATAAACTGTTGTCATGTTATTGCCAATGAGAGCTGGGATGTCATTAAGACAGACATTTGGCCATCTTCTGCCCTCTGTATGGACTGTTTTTCCAGCATTTACAAAAGTCTTCTGATGGGTGGTTGTTCAAAACCAAGCGGACACATCGACGCACAAGTATGTGGTGCTCATGTCCGCGTCAGCCCCTGCTGCGTAGGGACGATGCAGAAGTATAAATCAGCCTTGAGACTGGCTGTAAAGGCCAAAGAATCCCCATTAGGTCCCTTGTTAAAATGCTTTTCACAGCTGAATTAAACATTGGTTCAAAAAGGGTTGGATTTCTTTTAACACATCTGTTTTGATTTTATTGAGGCTAAGAATTATACATGGACAGAGTCAAAAACATGGACAGAGAGGGAGTGGCATGGGGCAGGGGGCCAAGGGTGGGAGTCTGGAGCTGGGTCTTGGAGGTCTTGGAGTCTTTGTAACCACTCAGCTGCATTATTTGAAGAATCTGTAACGAGGGATTAGGCGGACCATCATATTTATGCAGAGAAAAGTCATCTCAAGCCAGATCTATCTAAAGACCCTGTAGAAGTTGTGGATCTGTGAAAAAAAATCCCGTTTTTTGGTCAGTATGTCTCCATAGCTCTGCTCTCTTATGACTGCATGTCTCTCCGTTCCTCCTTCACTGAAAGCCTCAGAGGGTCCATTGTCCTCTCTGCTGTCCGCCCCTCCCTCTTCTTTCTAATCAAATAGCCTCCATGAGGAAATGCCAGCAAATTATAGCCTCCATTCATATCTGATGGCCTCTGAACTCTTTGTACAGTGCATGGTGCAAAGACCTGAAAGACAGTAAAGGGTTAAACCAGACGGAGAGAGGAAGAGAGAGTCACAGGATTTAAGACTTTAAGATCCCTTGGACGTGACTGAAGCAACGTCACATTTCCTATTTGGGTTATCGGCTCTGCACACACGCAAACACAAGCTATATAGAATACAAGCATTTATACACACACAGGCAGAGAAAATATGCACATAAGCTCTCACATGATCGCACACTTTAACCATATCTGTTGAGAGCAGACAGACAAACACCACTCAGATATAATCACACACCATAACATACAATCCTTTGGTCACATGTGCAGGCGCCGTCACACACACACTCACACACTCTCACACACTCAAAAATGTTTCATCTGGCCTCCACTGTCGGACGGTAGCTGCATACAACCTGCTAATTAGTGGCCGGAGGAGGCCTCTGTTTGTCAGCTCGCTTCCTGCTCGGCTCAGACACAAGTTTCTCTGTCCTATCTCTGCCCTGAGAGATAGAGCGGGAGGAGGAGGAGGAGAGGGGTGGAGGGAGGGAAATGAATGAAGACCGAGTGTTTGTTTGTTGGAAGAACGGCTCGTATCAAACCCCAGGAAGCCTCTTCTCCCACTTTTTTTGAAGCCGCCTGACTCCTTCAGGGCCGCAGGAAGACAAGCGAGGAGCCATCGATATACAAGGTAGCTAAAACTGCCATCACACCAGTGGATTAATTTCTTCTATGGATTTTTACTCACTTCCTGGCTTCACTTTGGACTTGAGGTTGAGGGATTTCTTTCCAGTGATCATCCAGTTCAAGATCAAGTAGTGAAAAAGTTTTGACTTTCAGCGTGTTGCTTGTTTCGTTTTCTGCCTCTTTTCGTTGTCTTGTGTGTTGCCTGAACTTGACACACACTTCTGCATGTCTCTCCCATGTTTGTGAGTCTGAGAAAGTCCCTACACTCCCTCTTGCTCTGCTTTCCTTTCCTCAGTACATGTTCCTCTTCCCACTCTGTCTCGTGCTTGTCTCCTCTGGATTCCCTGTCACAAACTCTGAAGTAAGTTTCCTCTTGGATCCCTGCGTCCTTTTGATCCACCTGTGTCTTCGTCTACCCTCATTTCTCTCTCTGTGTCTTTTTGACAGCTTTTGTCAGCTTTGGCTTTTTTGGATTGGATGGAAGCTGGAGATTTCAGAGGAACAGGAATAATGAGAGAGACGCTGTAGAAGTGGAGACGAGAGGAGAGAGAGAGAGAGAGAGATTACAGGCAGGAGCAGGGATAAAGGGTACACAGAGCACTTGGTTGGGGGCTGAGGGTGATTCCTCATATCTCTGTCTTTTTAATAATAATTCCCAGCATATTTCTCAATAATTTCCTGCTTCTATCTCACTTCCCGCTCTTAATTATCCCTGCAGACACTACAGTGGAGTCTCTTCCCTCAGCCGTTCTGACTCTGAGTCTTTTGAGTGCTTTCTTCTGCTGCTCCTATTAATGATTCTACTGCACCTGTGGCGTTTTAACTTCCCAATTTCATTGTTAATTCAGGTCGACAACTTGGTAATTACTGCAAACACGCAAGCTAAAATGTCTCAGCTACTCTGCATCAGAAATTTTCATTTTTTGTATTCAAATCAGGGCAGCAGTTTCTCATTTATTCTCTGTCTCCCTGTTGCAAAGCCTACATTTCCACTCATCCCTTTGTCCCTTTAAATCTGCTTTCCTTGGAGTTACTTTATCTTGATTTCTTCGGAGGAATTGCACCCTCTTCCAGCTTCGTGCAGTGAAGCAATCTGTTGAATTTCCTGCCCGTGACAATGGCAGTATGTCAACATCCAGGTTTCTCAGAGAACTCTGCTTACGTAAGAAATTTGACAACAGATTCACGTAAAATCTTTGTTTACATGCAGCAGTCGGTTTTCAGTTTTCTTGAAGAATTACTGTCTCACAAGTTGAGTTTGTGTGACTCTTGAAGGTCGGATTGTGCAGTTTGAAGGCAAAAGTGGGGTTTAGTATCTTGCCTACAGACACTTGAACATACTGGAGACACTAATGTTCAGACAATCTGTTCCTAATTTCAAAATACAGACCTTGTTTGTTGTGGTTAAAATTTGGAACTTCCGCTTGTTTTGTTGTTTTGGCAGGGGAAATATTGCATTCCCAGACAAATATTTAAGTTAAAACAACTCAAAGTGTGAGAAAGGACATGTTTAATTTACAAACACTAAACCTCAACCATGATTTTAACAACCACAACTGACAAACTTGTCACGTAAACATAACCACCTGCAGGACACGGAAGTAAAACTTGAGAACAACAATCCTCACATCCCCTATTTAAAGGTGACATATCATGCAAAATTGACTTTTTAATGGTTCTTTACCTGAAATATGTGTCCCTGGCATGTCTACAAACCCCCCGAGAATGAAAAAAAATCCATTCTGCCCCTGTTTTGATTTCTACACCTTTCTGTAAATGTGTGTGAAACGAGCCGTTTCAGACTTCCGTGTTTTTGTTACGTAACAACAATATCCGGTCTGTCACGGAGTCAGAGCTCGGAGCTTGTTCAGCCCATAGACTGTATAAACTAATACTGAATCCCCCCTCCGTTTTTCATTACCTGCACAAATGTGTTCTAACAAGGAGCTAAGGAGGGAGGCATGCTAGTTGTAGGCTGTCTTAATAAACACAAAGGTCGGTTTTACTCCCCACGTCTGCAGATTTGAAGATCTAGTGGAGGATTTTTATTTATCATGGATAAGTGCTAGCGCTAGTTAGCATAGCTACATAGCTACATGTCGTAGCTGTAGCTGTAGCTGTAGCTGTGTACCAAGACACACGTCAACATACTGACAAATAAAACAACAAGAAACACTAAATCTGTGACCAATCCTTCAGAAAAGGTCCTGCTGCCTTTCTGGCAGAGGTCGGTTTTACTCCCCACGTCTGCAGATTTGAAGATCTAGTGGATGATTTTTATTTGTCATGGATAAGTGCTAGCGCTAGTTAGCATAGCCACATAGCTACATGTTCGTAGCTGTGTACCAAAACACACGTCTACATACTGATAAATAAAACAACAGGAAAAACTAAATCTATGACCAATCGTTCAGAAAGGTCCTGCTACAGGCGCCTCTCCGTCAGGATCAGATTCTGGATCAGATTCAGAGGGTTGAAGTAACGTGATCTCTGAGCAGCCGTGTATATTCAGCCAACATGTAAACATTAGATCAACGTGCTGGAGAGCCGAGGCACATCCACTTCCTGAGGGGGCGTGGTCAGAGAGAAAACAGAGTGTTCTGAAGAGGACTGAAGAAGAGGGATTTTCAGGCATGCCAAAATCTGATTTCAAAGTGTTTTTTTGAGCATAAACTTTAAAGACATGTTTTGAGGACCTCTTAGACCAATATATATTGATGAAAAAAGCGTGATATGTCACCTTTAACATACTGCTTCATGCCGTTGACTGCATGTAATGATGGACAACATGTCTCCACCCCCTCTAAAGTGAAACCAAAATATCCACCTGACATATTGTGCATTTAGAGGTGTTGATGTCCTGCACCTTCCTCTAACCACAACATTTAACGTACAAGTAAACAGCAAAGATCTCTCAGGAAGGGACAGTCTACGTGTCAATCATAGTATTTTACCCCATTTTTAGCCTCATATAACTAATTCAATCTAAACTCCTCAGAAACTGATCCATTGGACATGACTCAGCATGATAATTGTTACCAAAAACAATGCCTGAGAAAAAAACAAAGGCAGGTGTATTTTTATTTTAAAGTTTGACTCTTGTCCCATTTCTTAGCATGATGAAAGCTAGCTGTATGGTCTATATTGCAGTCAATCAGTAGAGGGGCTATTATGTTATTCACCTTGTCATACAGTCTATGGTTGACACTAAATGTATCACAGGAACACATTAAATAGAAAATTGTAGATATTATACTTTTGTTTTTGTAAAGATTATATTATTAAAAAAATAACTCTGTTTTTTAAGACATGGTTCTCTTATGACTGACCTACACTAAAAGATTTCTAAAATCTAAACAGCTGTTGGAAACATTCATGAACAGCCCCACAGTCCCAACTCAAAACACAAAATCTTTCATGGTCAAACGTGACTTTAGATCAACAGGATATCAGACATGTTTCATCTTCGCCATGTCTATCAGGCTGGCCATAACATTCTCTTGAGCTAATCAAGAGGAATGTAACCACTCTTAACGTACTTCACACTACAGGAAATCTATCAAGATAATCTTTGGAACCATCAACAAATTGGGTCTTTGCTGACTTTGTCAGAATGGACAGATTGCCAAATATCAGCTTGGTTATCTTGTACTGAACGCCCTGCCTCACTACAACCAGGCTTGTTTCCCCTTTTCTACACATTGAGCTAAAGTTGCTGACTAAGCTAGTTTCCACATACAGGTAATTGTTTTTTTGCGCAAGCTAGCCAAGTGCTAGTTGTAGCCACCTATTTAGCTCTTCTAATCATATAATCTTCATCAAAAACTATCGAGCAAATGTAGCATAAAATGTTTGTTTAAACAGCTAAGAGGATGTGCTGTCAAAACAAAACGACATAAATCAGCTTGATGATTGAGTTTGCTATAATGACAGAAAACAAGATTAAGATTAATTGAATTGAATTGAATTGAATTGAATTGAATTGAAAGCCTTTATTGTCATTGTACATAGTACAAATGAGATTTGGGAAAGCAGCTCCTTTAAAGTGCACACACAATTAATATAACAACACAGGAGGTAGATGTTGCACAAAGAAAACAAAGACAAGACAAAAAGGGCAAGATAAGATATCAGTGCAGGGTGGTTGAATTAATAAATAAATGAATAACGAATATTGCACAGAGAGTGGAGGTAGTTATTGTATGGGGGAAAGTGTCATCAGTCCGGGTTATGTCAGAGCAGGTTTGAGTTGAGTATGGTGACAGCTTTAGGGAAGAAGCTGTCCCTTAGTCTGTTGGTTCTGGACCGTATAGACCTGTAGCATCTGCCAGAGGGCAACAGGTCAAAGAGGTGGAAACCTGGTTGAGTGGTGTCCTTCAGGATGTTCCTGGCTCTGCTGAGACAGCAGGAGCTGTAGATGTCACTTAGGGAGGGCAGAGGGCAGCCAATGATCTTCTGTGCTGTGTTAACCACCTTCTGCATAAGTTTGACGTGTACTGTAAATTCAAAGTTTGACCAATGTCGCATCTGATAACATGGAGGAGGCTTATTTACCTTTACTGCAGTCAGTCAGCAGGGGGAGCTCTAAATGTTTTGTCTTCACTTTGAGGGAGCTGTCATGTTGTCCATCATTTAATGTAGTCCATAACACATGCACATATATTCATGTACAAGGCTGATTAAAGACGCATGCTGTGTACAGTCTTTTTACTCCCCTGTCTCAATCACAGAGTTAACAAGTAGACTGCAAACACGCTTTATTAACACGTAAACACACTGTACCAGAGGACGTTTTCTGCTTGTCTACAACACTAAATATGGTAAAGACTGGGAAATGAGTGTGTGGATGATTAATTGCCCCTTTAATCCGAGCTGTCAGACGAGTTTATATACTGGAGTAGAGTTTTTATGTCCCTGAAAGGAGCAGCTCGGTATGGCTTCATCAGACCGCTCACAGCTTTACACTGGGAGTGAAATCTGCAGCTAACCACGCTGTCACATCACATCAGTGTCAGCTGAGAGCATGCCACCTGCGGAGTGAAGACATAAAAGATTGACTGGATCTCCATTAGCTGGTAATGGTACTCTAATTGAGTGCTGATGGAGGAAAAAAAGGGAGGAGGGGGGAAGGAGGGAGGAGGAGTTCTGTTTTTTTGGGGGGCGTTTTAATAAAGTGTGAGTGTGAAATAAGTCTCAGATTGACTGTAGAGGTTTGTAAGTGAGAGAAATCATCAAGGGAGTGATTGCTCTGTCAGCTGGAATGATTAATCCATGTTGAGTGTGCTCAGTGTGTGATTGATGGCCTGTTGCAGTCTGGGTAATGTAGTGGCAGATGATGACAGAAAGAGTAATGTCTGCTGAATGAAGAAATAGGAGTTGGGAGAAGGAGGAGGGGAGAGCAGACGGACTTGGAGGGTAGAATCAGAAGAAGTGGAGGCCACACCCAGAAGTTATCACCATGGTGACACATTAACCACTGATCCCATTACAGAGGGCATAACCAGGGGCAGGCTGCCTAGTGACTCCACAGAAATGATGATAGAGTGTTGCGTTGTGGGAAATATCCAGACCTCCAGAGGCTGCGAAGAAATGTTTTGTCTCTCTGGGTGAAATGACGCTCGGCCCTGTAACCTTTTCCCCCCGCCTCACATCACTCACTCTTGTTTTTCATTCTTTTTGGGGACACAGCTGCCGCAGAGATAAGGGACCTTTGGTTCCTTTGGGGCTCAACCTTTTTCACCAGCGCTGCAACAAAGTGCAATCTGAAATCCTCCTCGGAGAGAACACAGTTATATAAAAGTCCCAAAGAAGCATTTTATTACACGCGTCTCCAAATTAATCACCTCTAAATGAAGAGTTTCCCAACAAAACGCTGCAAGTCCCTTTCGGTGGTAAAATCATTGATGGATTTTATTTAGTATGCTCATTACAATTTAAGCACTTGGCAGACGCTCATATCACACACACTTGAAAGGAGCTCTGGTAACAAAAAGTCTAACAGCTTTAATTGGGACAAGTTAAGCAAAAACAACCTTCCTAACAGTCTAGAATTACAAGTGGTGCATGCTGGGATTTTTAGCTCTGTGTTTGTGAGTGCTGGAACAAGATGGAGTGTAAGGTGTGTTCAGAACATGTTTTTTGCATTTTCTGACTTTAATATCAGATAATGTTGGAGGACTTTGTTGCTGCAGCGTTTCTTACCTCCAACTCAACTGTGAAAAATCTGACCTTCTAATCATCGGCCCCAAATCCCTCACCACAACCACCAACAACTTCAACCTCTCCATCGACAATGCTTCCCTCACTCCATCCTCACATGTTCACAACCTCGGTATCATTTTGAACTCCAATCTCACTCTGGAACAGCACATCAAGCACATCACCAAAACCTTCTTTCACCTTAAAAATATCGCCCGTCTCCGTCCATCTCTCTTCTTTTCCACCGCTGAAACCCTAATCCACGACTTTATCACTTCCAGACTCGACTAATGTAATAGCATCTACTACGGCCTTCCTTCAAAACAACTCAACAAACTACAATACATCCAGAACTCTGCCGCCCGCTTGCTCACCCACACCCGCTCCCGTGACCACATTACCCCTGTACTTCAAAACCTCCACTGGCTCCCTATCAAACAGCGCATACATTTTAAAATCCTCCTTCTCACCCACGAAGCCCTCCATAACCAGGCCCCCTCTTACCTCACCGACCTGCTCCACCTCCACATCCCCTCCCGTAACCTCCGATCCTCCAACACCCGCCTTCTCTCCCTACTACCTGACACCAAGCACCGAACCTGGGGGGACAGAGCTTTCTCTGTCGCCGCCCCCGCCCTCTGGAACGCCTTACCACTAAACATTAGAATCTGCCCCAACCTGTCCACCTTCAAAATACTCACCAAAACCCACCTGTTTAGCATTGTTTTTAACGTATGACTGCTTTTAAATGTAGTTTATTCATGTTTTTATTAATCTGTTGTTTTATATGATGTTTTATCCTTTGTGCAGCAAGTTTTTAGGAAAGCGCTTTATAAATAAAAAATATTATTATTATTATTATTTTGCCCTTATTTTGAAATTCAGTCATACCATGATATCAAACGCTGCAGCTATTTCACCCTGAAGAGATAAATTCTAACAACAAGCATCCCTTTCATTGCTGATGGAGTAAACAGACTTAGATTATAAAGCAGTCCTGAAAATATAAAAGGAATTTTCATGTCAGATATTAAATTTGGCAGCACATTTGTCACATAAAGCCTTTAAACCCCCAAAATCAAGAGACTGATTTTCTCTGATTGCAGCAATTTTAATACGATCTCCTGTTCTGTGACAACAAGCAAATCAGCACAAGATTGTCATGTCTTATCACCAATCTTTGCCAGTCTCAGAGATTTTAAAGCAGAGGAGTTTTGGGAACTTGAGACTGCTCTTTTTTTTTTGAGGTCCTTAAGAAGAGCTTCAGATAATTCTCGTTTATCACAGAGAACAAAACCCAAAAGTCCTGAAGGGACCCTGAAGTGACTCGACAATAAACTCTCGAGGATTGTGCAAAAAGAGTTCAAACTTTCACCGACTCTTTAATGTTTAGTGTTTGCTTTGAACATTGGCCTAAATCTTTCATGATAATCCAGCTGTGTGGACGTGGTTGAACTTCAACGCAGCCTGGAGCTGAACTGAGAGATTACTGAGCTGATGTGTTTGGTTCTTTTCTTTTTATGTCTTATGATGCACCTCCAGCAAAGGTGAAAAAAGATGAACATGTTTTGCCCTGGATGTCAGCTTTTACCACACACAAACTCCATTCGATCTGCAGAGTCCCTCTCTACTTTCAAAAGACAGCTAAAGACCCAGCTCTTTAGGAAGCACTATGCACTTAGCTGGACTGTTCTCCACTGTTGTCCCCAGTGGCAGATCATGTCTTCCAGCTACAATTGACTCGCACTGTCCTGCTCTACTCTGGGAATCTGTGTTCAGCTCTTGAGTGACCCAGCACTTGGTACTTTGGTCATTATTGTGGTGATGTTAATTGTTGATGATGATAATGGAAGGTCTTAGATTGTTTGGTGGCTTCATTGTAGATGTTCCTTATTTCGAAAAAAAAAAAAAAAATCCTTACTTATTTTTGTGCATTGTCTTCACACTGCTTGGCAGTACCTGCACCCAAATGGACTTGAAGCACTTTGTTACTCTTACTGATCTTGTTTCCTCTTGTCTAGATCTTTGCTTGTGTTGTTCTTGTTCTCGTATGTACGTCGCTTTGGATAAAAGCGTCTGCTAAATGACATTGTAACATTGTAACATTGTAACAATAAACACACCCACATCAAATGTTTCTTTCTGCTTTTATTATGTTAAATTTTGCTCTTTTAGTCTTTTACACTCATAAATTAGAAATGACTCTCTCTCAGTCCAACATTTTGAGTTTGAACAGGGTGAAAGGGCTCTTTGCTTTGCTTCCCAAACATGATTAATTAGCATAATGCATCATTTATGGATCTTTTGGAATGGATAATAGGCCAGCATGGCTGCAGTACATAATTAAAAACATAATTAGTGTTATGTTTGTCTTTAGCTCAATGAGTGTGACACTGCCGGTTCTTCTTGCTTGTTTCAGTCCACTTAAACAGTTTCAGTTTGGCTCTTAAATTGTGCACATCAGCAAATAGATGATGTGTTCTGATAGATAAATTAACCTCCAATTTATCTGTTTCTTCCTCTTTCCTTCTCCCAGAATTCAAAGCACTCTGCAGAGATCGTCACCTCTCCATCTCTGGATGTGTTCCTACCAGAAGACGAGGACAACCCGTATGAGTCAGTGACCACAGCTGTCACACGCAAGCCCTCCTCGCTCGATATCAACCACCGGCTCAACGCCTGTCCACGCAATGGTAGGAGAAAGATTTGTAATCAGTGAAACATCTGCTGTTTTCTAATACAAAAACAATCCAACCTTTACCCATCTTAAAAAAATGATCTTTCTTGGAAATTAACTTAGTGTCCATAGTATTTTTTTTTACCTTGTAGTGACATGGCAGCAGCAGCACGTGAAGATTTTGTGGTTTCCTATGCAGACTCTACCTGTGTGATAGGCCAAGCTTATTTTATTTTATTCTATTTTCTATCCATACAAGATTGCCATTCATTCACTATTAATAAACCAGTAGATGATCTCTCTCTCTCCCCACTTCTCAAGTACATTTCAAAAGTGGTTTCTCAAAGCCTGCTCTGCAAGTAACAGAGAGAGAAACAGAGAGACAACCTTCCTCTGCCTCTTCAAGGGATGCTTTACATGGAACATTTTTTACTCATGTATCTTCTTTTAGCTGTATTCATTTTTTCCTGGAACTTCACAGTCTGGCAGAAGTACCTTTTACATCCTCTAAAATTGAAAAACATTTGTTATCAAGGCAGGACAAAGGGTAACCCAGGCAGAAGGCAGAAAAAAATGACAAGCAAAAGCATTTCAAATACAAGTTATTTGAGGCATCTCATCTTAAAGGTGACATATCACGCTTTTTTCATCAATATATATTGGTCTAAGAGGTCCCCAAGTATGTCTTTAAAGTTTATGCTCAAAAAAACACTTTGAAATCAGATTTTGGCATGCCTGAAAAGTCCTCTTCTTCAGTCCTCCTCAGAACACTCTGTTTTCCCTCTGACCACGCCCCCTCAGGAAGTGGATGTACCTCGGCTGTCCAGCACGTTGATCTAATGTTTACATGTTGGCTGAATATACACGGCTGCTCAGAGATCACGTTACTTCAACCCTCTGAATCTGATCCAGAATCTGATCCTGACGGAGAGGCGCCTGTAGCAGGACCTTTCTGAAGGATTGGTCATAGATTTCGTGTTTCTTGTTGTTTTATTTATCAGTATGTAGACGTGTGTCTTGGTACACAGCTACGAACATGTAGCTATGTGGCTATGCTAACTAGCGCTAGCACTTATCCATGATAAATAAAAATCATCCACTAGATCTTCAAATCTGCAGATGTGGGGAGTAAAACCGACCTCTACCAGAAAGGCAGCAGGACCTTTCTGAAGGATTGGTCACAGATTTAGTGTTTCTTGTTTTTTTTATTTGTCAGTATGTCGACGTGTGTCTTGGTACACAGCTACAGCTACAGCTATGAACATGTAGCTATGTGGCTATGCTAATTAGCGCTAACACTTATCCATGACAAATAAAAATCATCCACTAGATCTTCAAATCTGCAGACGTGGGGAGTAAAACCGACCTTTGTGTTTATTAAGACAGCCTACAACTAGCATGCCTCCCTCCTAAGCTCCTTGTTAGCACACATTTGTGCAGGTAATGAAAAACGGGGGAGGGATTCAGCATTATTTTATACAGTCTATGGGCTGAACAAGCTCCGAGCTCTGACTCCGTGACAGACCGGATATTGTTGTTACGTAACAAAAACACGGAAGTCTGAAACGGCTCGTTTCACACACATTTACAGAAAGGTGTAGAAATCAAAACAGGGGCAGAATGGATTTTTTTCATTCTCGGGGGGTTTGTAGACATGCCAGGGACACATATTTCAGGTAAAGAACCATTAAAAAGTCAATTTTGCATGATATGTCACCTTTAAAAGCTTGAATGTAAACTTTAAAACTTACAAAGCTTGGTTTCTTTTTCCAAAAGTAAAAAGATCAGAGTGTGAAACCAGTATTATAATTCTTACTTTTGAAAATCATATCGTAAAGAGAAGTGTCACGAGGTATCATGCACGTTTTATTGCATTGTGCCGTTTAGAGTTGTGTACGGTAGTCTTGTGTCATATTGTATTGTTCCATGTTGTGTTGTACTTTACTGTAGCGTAACTTAGCATATCATTTTGTGTTGAATGGTATTATATTGAATCGTATCTTGTCATATCATATTGTGTCATATCGTATAATGTCTTATCGTATCGTATTGTATTGATCGTATTGCATAGTATTGCATCGTATCGCATTGTACCGTGTAGTATCGTATCGGATTGCATAGTATCGCATCCATAGACTGTATAAAATATGGACGTAGTATCCGTGATGTCACCCATCTGTTTCTGAAGAGCTGCCAATCAGCGGTGTTAGCCATATTGCTTTTGTCGAGCGATTGTGACATAAAGAGGCAGAGTTTGAGCCTCCTAGCCAACAGCTACAGTGTTCCTGCCTGTCAATCAAGTCAGCTGTGCCTCTCATTGGAAGACTCGTTATCTCAATATCTTTGAAATTGCCGCGTTAGAAAAAAATACCTCCCCCTACAGTGTGAGCACATCGAGAAATTAGCTATCCAGACTACGCATCGCATTGCATCGCAATGTATCGTATCGTTTTATGTTTAGTTGCATTGTCATGTATTAAGTTGTATTTTATAGGGGGCGCTGGTGGCGTAGCGGTCCAAGCACCCCACATACAGAGGCTATCATCCTTGTCGCAGTGGTTGCAGGTTCGACCATTTACTGCATGTCCTCCCCCCAGCTGCTCCCCACATTCCCTGTCTCTCTTCAGCTGTCCTATCCATAAAGACAAAAGTGCCCTAATTATAACTTTAAAAAAAAGCTGTATTTTATCACACCATGACGCATCCTGTAGTATTGTAACATGTTGTGTCATATTGTAGCATGTCACATTGTATTGCATAGTTAGTTGAGTTGAGTATATCATCAGATTTCAAGAAAATGATGAAGAAATTTCTGAAATCCATAAGGATGTAATTATGTACATTCAGTTATTCTCGTCAACTTGATGACAAGACCCTAAACAGCCAATCAACTTTGTAAAACTTGCTGTTCGATTGAACCGCTCAGTTTTTGAATCTTGTACAGTGTGTTTTTCTTGTAGCTCTTTTTAAACACTTTGTTTTTGGTCCTAGTTTGACATATGAACATATGGTGCCTTACAGTAAGTTCATATTTACTGTGTTTACAAGCAAGACTCCATATGATCATCCCACTACTGTGTTCATCACGACTTTCACAGAGGACTCGATCCACCTGAGTGCAAAACATATTGTTTGTTCAAAGTGAACACAAGTTTCATGGCAGCATGCTGGTGTGGAAATGTGGGTGAAGTGAGAGCACATATTTTGGGAAACATATGTTGCTGAATTTATGCCTATAGTTTGAAAATAGAAACTCTGGTAGATCTATATCCTGCCCCTAAAGGCTTGTAGAGCCCCACTGACTACTTCTAGCATCTAAATCTGCCTGAATGTGGGAAGTCCAGATGCATTGTGGGTAGATGCTAAGTTTTGACCAAAAGGAGAATGCTCCTCAGGCTGCTCTCAAATCTATGCCCAGTATCTGTCATTATTTCACAACATTGAAGACAAGAAGTAATATTTTTGCCACAGGGTGAACAAGAACAAGTGCCAGGATTATTTTCTGCGAAATGATTTGCTATGACTGTAAACAGGTTGTCCCTGGTGTTGCTTTTGTTGTTGAGAATTCATCACAGTTGATATGAGCTCTTGACCAATCAGAATGAAATATTTATCACAGCTGGATAATACTCTAATCATGCATTTTTTTTCTGCAATATAATGAATAAGATTCTTATGCTTCCTTTTAGCTCTGTTTTTGTTCTCAACCACCTCCTTAGGGGAATGCAGTATTCTATATTATACCCAACAGCTAATTGCACACTGAAGCTGTTCCCACAGTTGGCTGTTTGATGTGTGGCAGCCTGAATACAGCGGGATAGTCCTGCCTCTGGGTTGCAAAATTCCCATGGGAATGTTCAAAGTTGGAAACTTTCCATGGGAATTTATGGGAATTAATAGGAATGTATGGAACTAAACGGAAATAAACCAGGAATTCACTAAATTGAAGGTTGGCTCTGAATAGGGAACTTATATATAGTTGGGGAAAATATGTTTTAGCATAATCCTGATTAAAACAACCAGATTTCATGCAAATACAGTTGAATATCTATGCTATTCCTCAATCACATGCACATAGCACACTGCTTACTGCAGGGCTATTAAGACCAGGCCCCCTACATGCACTGTGCATTCCTCCATCACATGCACAGGTGATTTTATTTTGGATGGATGTCTGCTTATGAGAAAATAAATATTTATGTTTGGATATGATACGTTTCCAATAAATTATCCGCAATTCCCAGGTAATTCCCATAAATTCCCATGGAAAGTCCAATTTGGAATATTTCCAAAATTCCCCATTTTAACTTCCCATGGAAATTTACTGGAAACTTTCTGGACATTTACCAGAAATGTTCCACCCCTTTGCAACCCTAATTGCTAGCTAAATGGTTGTGCTGCATGGCTGCTGTATCTTTGCAGGTGTTATGACTGGTAGTATTTGACAGTTAGTTGTTGTCCTCTCAGTCTCTCCAACCTTAAGAATATAAGACCCCACCTCCCCCAAAAAATCTTTAAAACAAAGTGTCTCATGACAAAAAGTAAAATGTAAAACCAAACTTAATGACTTTAAAAGGGTCAGTAGAGCTGCAGGCAGTTGGAAGTTGGGTGTAAACACCCTCACCAAGAGCAACACTTTTCACATTACTGATACAAATATTTCCTTTTAAATTGAAAAAATTACATAGTGCAGCTTTAATTTTATTCTTAATAATCCCAAACTATATTTGCTATATGAAGTAATATGTGATGTTTTATGATTAAAACTATGACTTTAAGAAAAGCCGTCAAATGTTTCACTCCCTACCTCTTCCTCGAATATAAATCCTGCTCGAAGCTAGTCTCTGTAACAAGTAGCTCCTTCTCCCTGCAGAAATAACGCTGTCTTCAAACATATTGCATTTTTCACTTCACTTTTCATCCCATTCTGTTTTCTGTGTCTTGTCACTTGTTCAGTCTGCAGCATTTTTTACTTCGACACCCACAACAACAAACACCCACAATGTGCTCTTCCCATTTCACTCGGCTCCCATGGCGATGCTACACACCGCAGGTTGTCAGGGCAACTGAATCACTGGCTGGTGAGTCACCCATAGGTTACCATGGGAACTGTCTTGCTAGTGACACCGCCTCCCCTCCCCTCCCCATCACCACCACCAACAGAAGCAGAGCGAGGCCACTGTAGAGGCTTGTTTTTGTGTGTGCGTTCACACGTCTCGTCCCACGTTTACAGCTTGTCTGTGATTGGCTGAAGGAGGGAGGAGAGTTGAACTGTCAATGTACAGTGTGAATGCCATGTGTGTTTGTGTGTGTGTCTGTGAAATTGGAGGTTTGCTGATTTATGTCAAAGTGTCTTTTGGTGGAAAATTGCTCGACTGACGTAAGTGAGCAGTGTGGGAGTTGTGTTTGTTCTGAGTTCTTTAAACCCTGTTACCTGGATAAATGAGCGAGAGACATAGAGAAGGAATAGAGAAAGGAGTGAGAGAGATGTCAGCACACATACACATACACAAAAAGTAATAGGGAAGACTGAAGTGTTGGAGAACTTTATATATTTCTATGTACTTGCTGAAAATGTCTACAATTGCAGGATGACATGCAGGCCGAGGAAACTGTCTCGTTGCAGAAATGTGAACCAGATAAAAAAAAAGGTGTGACAGAGTCTGAGACAGCGAGGGGGCAGATTGCACATTCAGTCGACAGAGTCCAAGGGTCATCCCAGGCTAAGCCGTCGACATGGCTGTGAATCTGTGACGCAGCAGGAGGGAAAATCCTGGATTTCTGCGTTTCTGAGTCCAGTCACATGTTGGGCTAATTGGACATGGGTGTGAGTCAGTCCCTCTTTATCGGCCTGTGAGAGGAAGGACATGATGATGAGAGGAAACAGAGAGGAGGAGGAGGAGAGAGATATAGAGAGACTTGGTGCATTACACTGCAAAAAAAAAAAATTTTTCCTTGTGTCAGCTGTTTTTTTAGCAAGTCTTATAAATCCCCCTCTTGGCAAATGCAAGAAAGATGAGATAATTGAGTCTTTCCGAATGCCGATCAAGTATCCTGTGTCATGAGCTGATTCTTTCATTTTCTAAAAGTTAAAGAAACTTTGTATTTACATTTTGCTGAAGTTAGAGGAGAGATAGAGGATAGAAATAATAAGAATACCCAAAATAAGGTCACTAAGCAGCATGCAACTGACGTCCTACTGTGCCAAATATAAACGGTATTGAATAAAAGTGGACAAAGGATATTTAAAACACTTATTTTTAAAAAAGCATAATGACTTCCTGCAAAGAAATAGCAACTGGAGAGTCAGAGAGGATTAAGAAAAGAAAATATACTTGCCCAGAGAGTGATAAAAGTAAAAAGCAATATTTAGTGTGTTTTGAAGCCTATCATCGGCAACATTGCTCTGATTGGCTATTGAACATGCTGTCTCTACCTAACTTTTTGTCAACCTACAGAAAAATGAGCTATTCAACCCAAAACCAATTTTTGAACAAGGCTGTAAAGATGTTATTTTCTCTGTGAAGGTCAGCTTTTTTGAATGGGTGTGTATGTGGTTTCTAGTGCTTCTGCAGCCAGCCTCAAGCAGACACTCAATGTTTTTAGCACTTCCCCATTGGCTTCAAATTCAAGACCGGAGGTTGAAGCTTGTTTTGATCATCGGTGCTAAAATTTCTAAACTGACTATCAAATCCTCACATCAGACTTCCACTGGTCTGACTCGGATCCGCAGTGGGCCAGTCAACACCCACTGGTTGTGTTTTCAGAACGCAGCTCATAGCAGGACCGCCGGACAGCTGGAGTCATGCGACCAAGGTTTTCCTGTGGCAATTACTGCAATAATCAATGTCCGACTCCTCTCCTCGTCCATGTTGTCTGTATCATTCTCTGAAAACCTCTGACACGATGACTTCAAGCCTAGCTTTGCTCATTATGACAGTTTGTTGTTGTAGTTAAGTGAAAAAATGATCTGGTGATAACACAGAGTGTTTTATTCTGAAAATTAACCAGATGTTTTAATGTCGTTTTGGTGCCTGACTTCCTGTCCCGCTGGATCTGCTCTGTTGAGATTTATGCATCATGCACTGGCATCCAGCAAAAATAAAGGTTTTGCATGTCCGAAATTGGAATGCAATGAGGTGGATCCAGTGGAAGTTCACACATTGACTAGAATGGAAACCCATCAACTCCGGAGCTGTGATGGACTGGACACGGATCTGGTGGAATTTGCCCGTCAGTCATCACTGTGATCTCAATGCAGTCTTTTCCTGTTGTTGGTCAACCCTTGTGCTTGCCGTTAAATTATCAATTAATTTGTGATTTTAGGGAACTGTAGGTCTGTGTTGATACTGGCGTCCCCTGTGGAAAAAGAGGATCATCCTGTAAATGTTTAAATGGGGCTTCTTGTCACTCATGGTCTGTTCTTTTCTTTTGAAGGTCACAAACAGGAAACAAAATTAACTTTCTGTTTTGTAACCAGTTTTAAGACTTCAGCTTTTGTTGTTCCCACGACCACAATAAAAAATGTTTCCTTATTACTAAATGCAAAAGAACATGTCCTGCTGCTTTCAGGACTTCAGAGGTATACATCAATAACACATTTCATTAGTGGTTAGTGTTCTTTTGTTTACACAGGGAAATAGAACTGGTAAAATAAGATACAAAAATCTTTTTAAAAGTTATAGTTTGGACTTCTTGTCATTTTGTACCTATTTTGTTTTTGTGAATAATATTTTTGATACAGAAATAGATTTTGAAACAAAGTTATAGTGTCATTAAAAATAGACTTCTGCTGATATAAAGTAACCTGAGCCCACGGGTCTTTCCTCCCCTCCTGACTTTTGTATCCCGCCTCAGCAGAGGATCAGCTGATCATCATGAGACAACACAAGCAGGGTGATCAAATTAAACATTACAGGATTAAAATAGAAGAAGGACACAACGTGTACATAAAATAATGGACCCGGGGAGGTCAAACAGAGGGTTGCTTCTTCTTCTTAGAGAAAACCTGCACAGTTTGTCTGCAGGCTGATGAATCTCAGAGGCAAATAAAATGTACCAGGACTTTCTGCTCTTTGATAATCCTTTAACCCCGACCATACATTTCATCGCTGCACCGTACAGTCCTCCTGCAAAATGCTGGAAACTTCATGTGTTGATAAAGTTCAACCAAACTGGCGTCTCAGCTTAAAAAAAAGAAGCTTTTAAAAACTGAAAATGAAAAGATTGCAGACATTGATCTTTTTTACAGTGCAAGTCCTGCCTGATATCCACCTGTCCCAAGCTGCTGTCCAGTTGTGTGCAGCTGTGTGCTGCTGCAGTCTCTACAGCATTCCGTGTAGCCTCAGACAATCAGAGCGGCTTTATCAAAATCCATCTGGTGACTGTCATTCAGCCCGGCTGCTGCAGAGACACCAGGGAGCTGTTCCCTGTAAGAGAACAACCCTGCACTTCCTGCTTTTTCATGTTGTGGCTTCCTCAAAATCTCTTCCCTCTTTGTTCTCTCGCTATATGACCTTTCACTTTCTTTTTCTTTTGTTCTCCCACAGCTGTTGTTTGTAAATTTCCCACAGTCTATTAGAGGCTCCATCACAGTGTTGATGCTTTTGTATTCATGAAAGATCATACAGCGTTCCTGTGTGATTACAAAATATCCCATGGCTCCATATGTCCTCTGTCACTTCTGACAGTGAATAAATGGATTTCTCCCTTTTATGATGCAAAGTACGTGGAGGAGAGGCTTGTGGGAATAATCTCACTCCTCAAAAAGTCATTTTTTTCAAATTAAGTCTGGATTATACTTAATATGCTCCAGGGATCTTTTCTTTTCATTTGTTAGAAATGAAGAACCATTTCTGCTGCAACACTTGGCTGCATACATATATCTTATGGTGCATGGCATATGAATGGTTTCTTATCTACTTGTGTGCAGACTGTTCAAAAAGAGAATGTCAGCCTTTTAGAAACAAGACTCAAATTTAGGCTTGAAAATTGAAATGTTTCAATTTTTGTGGACTTTTATCTCATTAATAGTTTTCACTACAGCAGACGTTTGACCAGATAAGTAGGGGTGCAAGTCACTGGATGACTCACGATATGATGCAGCAAGACGAGATGAAATAAGATAGGATACAACAAGACGAGACACAACACGAAAAGACAAGATACAATATGACATGACACGATACAATAAGATACAATACAACGAGACGAGACACGACACCACACAACAAGGCAAGATAAGATATAATATGACAAGATGAATTAAGATAGGATACGATAAGATACGACACAATACAATACGATGTGAACCGACGTGATATGATAAAATAAGAGGATACAATACGACACGACACAATAGGATAAGATACGATACGACAAGACGAGACACCACACCACACGACAAGGCAAGATAAGATACAATTAGCATAGTTAGCATAGCTACATAGCTACATGTCGTAGCTGTGTACCAAGACACACGTCGACATACTGACAAATAAAACAACAAGAAACACAGAATCTGTGACCAATCCTTCAGAAAAGGTCCCGCTGCCTTTCTGGCAGAGGTCGGTTTTACTCCCCACGTCTGCAGATTTGAAGATCTAGTGGATGATTTTTATTTGTCATGGATAAGTGCTAGCGCTAATTAGCATAGCCACATAGCTACATGTTCGTAGCTGTAGCTGTAGCTGTGTACAAAGATACACGTCGACATACTGACAAATAAAACAACAAGAAACACAGAATCTGTGACCAATCCTTCAGAAAGGTCCTGCTGCCTTTCTGGTAGAGGTCGGTTTTACTCCCCACGTCTGCAGATTTGAAGATCTAGTGGATGATTTTTACTTATCATGGATAAGTGCTAGCGCTAGTTAGCATAGCCACATAGCTACATGTTCGTAGCTGTGTACCAAGACACACGTCGACATACTGATAAATAAAACAACAAGAAACACTAAATCTGTGACTAATCTTTCAGAAAGGTCCTGCTGCAGGCGCCTCTACGTCAGGATCAGATTCTGGATCAGATTCAGAGGGTTGAAGAAACGTGATCTCTGAGCAGCCGTGTATATTCAGCCAACATGTAAACATTAGATCAGGAGGACTGAAGAAGAGGGCTTTTCAGGCATGCCAAAATCTGATTTCAAAGTGTTTTTTTGAGCATAAACTTTAAAGACATGTTTTGGGGACCTCTTAGACCAATATATATTGATGAAAAAAGCGTGATATGTCCCCTTTAAAGTATTGTATGTACCATGTCGTGTCGTACCTTATCTCAACTTATCTTCTTTTATTGTGTCATGTCATATCGTATTTTATTTTAACGTATATTGTATAGTGTGGTGTCTTTCATGTCTTATGTTGTCTTATATCTTGTGTAGCATAGTATTTTATATGTCTTATCTTATCTTACCTTATTTTGTCGTGTCGTATCTTAACTTAAAGTATCGTAACGTATTGACAGGATGCAATATGACAAGATGAAATACGATATGTCACGTCATGACAAGACAAGATAAGGCGAGACCCAATGTGATATGATGTGGCATGTGGGAAAGCATTTCACACTCATCAATAAATTTGGCAGTAACTGTCATATGCGGCTCATAAAATCCAACTGTTGCAGGTAAATGAAGCTCTCTGCAGATTTTCATGCACGTTCCACTTTTCCTCCGTCTCTGCATAAAGCGCTGGAAAAGCTTTTTTTCCCCCTTTTTTTCTTCCTTCTATTCATTTTAAAAGTAGTTAGTGCTTTATCCTGCTGTCTATGTATTCTCTTATGTCGACACCTTCTTCAGCCAGTCAACTTTTGTTCACTCTTTCATGTTGTAAGCATCTACCCGAGGAGTTGTGATGTCGTGACGTGGTGAGCCAAATTAGAAGAGGAATCTGTTTAAAGGGCCAAACCTCCTACACCTGAAGCTGCTGGTTTACTCCTCTTTGATGTCGGTACAAGAAATCAGCACGTAAACTTGCAGAGAAAGCAGCAACCTGTCCTGCAGCACATCTCTCCAGAAACTTCAGAGAAAGTTTTAATCTGCAAAAAAAAAAGCCTTTAAATTTGGACCTGGAAAAACTGTGAAGAAGTTAAAAACTCCAGCAGCTGCCTTTTGTACATTTCCAGACTTTCTTGATGCTCTTGAGGCCTTTATTTGTAGGTGTCACCCTCAGTTGAGTGGTTCACCAATCTCTGTTTGGGAGAGCAGCTTGTCTTTGTTGTGTTTTTTTGAGAGCACAACACTCAGTCGACACTCTGCTTCTAGGAAGAGCTCCGTCTCACTCAGCATCTGCAGACTTCACAGATCTTTGAGTTTGGTGCATGCTGACCTCGGAGTTGTTGTATTTCATCTGGATGAATTTGTAAGTTGTAATAGATTGTATGAGAACCATAATCCCTAATGAGGAATGTGTACTTTTTTGTCCTATAGTTGACACTGCAAACAGTAGATCAGCTGTTATAATCACTTTAACCACAATAGGTTTGAATTGCAGGGTTGGGGTGTAGACAGAATGCAGCAACCAGAAAGCGATGCAGGCAGAATGTGATAGTGGAGACATGAAGACGGGAGGTGGAGCGGTGAGGAATAACCTCCAGTCACGTAAGGAGCACACAGAGCGTGCAGTGTTGCCAAGAGGTTACAGCCAAGTATCTCTTTTCTGCTATCAACAGACTCCTCCTGAGATAAACACACACTCGTCTTCAAACGGTAAACACGGCAGAGCTGCTGACGTGTACGACAGGAAACACAAACCTCTGTGTGTTTCTGTGCATGTGTGTGTTCTCTATATGGTCTTGTCACAGTACATTTTTGACAATCTAGGTCATCACACAGTTTCTGTGGATTTTGAATATTGAGTTTTGACAGAATCATTGCAAGTATTTTGAGAATATTTTGAACCTTTTTATAGATATTTACCGGATATCCTTCTTCTTTTTACACATGTATTGATGGCTTTTTTAAATTGTGAAGGAATTTCCAGCTTCTAAATGTGCATATGTAACCGGTGGGAGTCTGCGTTGTTTTTTTTTTTTTGTTGACCGACACCAGGATCTCGCTTTCTCTGCGTTTATTCTGTTTAGCAGATAGAAATGGAACCTCAGCTTTGACATTGTATGCAGCCCGCCTTCGCCATTCTAAGGGCCCATGACTGACAGGGGGGCCGAAAATAATAATTACAAAAATAAAGAAAAATCATAATTCATATTTTATTCAAAATAAGGCAATTAAAAAAAATGTCCCGTTGTCTTCATAAAATGTATATCAGAGATCTCTACTTTATTTGGGCAAATTCATAATAATGGTACAGCCCGGCCTGAGGCGGGCTAATCAGCTGTGCCTTACAGTGAGACAGAAGTTGCACGGTGCACAGAGTGCGCTAAAGGCAGCTAACATGTCTGGAAAGACAAAGTCTGGGTTTCCAGAAAAGGGGGGAAAGAAAGGAGAGAGAGAAGAAAGGGCGACAGTATGTCACCCAGTTTTTCTCCAGGAAAGGTTGGTATAGTCTTTGAGTGGTTAAAATCAACCTGTTTGCTAGTTTGATGTCCACAATGAGATGAACTACATTGTAGCTAATTATACTAAATGGGTTTCCCCGCCCTCCCTACCAGATTCAGCAGCTGATATGTCAGCAGGTGCACTCTCTCCCCACAACTCCCCCCAACCCAATGAACAAGAAGGTGAGCAACGTAGCATGTCAATTAGCATTATTGAAGGGGGTCTGTGGGAATCTCTTTTTTCTCTCTCTAGCTGTACTATTACAAAAGCCTCTAAAAACAAAGCTATATCTAAGCTATACAAGCTACAGCCTATAGTCTGTTTTGGATGCTGGGCAGGTTGAAGCATTGAGTGATTTAGTCTGTTTTAATGTCACGTCTGGGTTGATTGGATCCTGGAGATGTGGTTACAGCAGTTGCAGGTCTTGTGGCCTTTGGTGATGGGGTCCAAGGTGATATTTTTTCATGGGACCCAAAATCCCTGGCGGCACCCCTGGCTAGTCTACTTAAGGCTGATTTATACTTCTGCGTCTCCCCTACGCAGCAGGGGCTGACGCGGACATGAGCCCCACATACTTGTGCGTCGGTGAGTCCGTGTCGCGCAGCAATTCTCCACCGAAACGCCTGAGGGCAGTGCGTTCTCTCTGATAGCCGGCCGCCTGCTTCCGGCCCCGCTACGATCTCTGTTTACTTTTCCACAGAGATTCAGAGCGTGTTATGTTAATCTACAGCTGATACATGTTGCTGTTTATCATACAGACATGATTACATGAAGAATAGAGAGGAGGAGATGAAATACACGGCCGATGTGCGGCCGATGTCAGGGATCCCGGAAGTGCTGTAAATGCGCGAAAGACAAAGCCGCCGAGCGGACCAATCACACGGCTTGCGGTCCACGACGGCTCTACGGGGAGTTACATTTTGGAGGAGGTGCATGTCAGCTACGTGCGTAGGCCTCGGCGTAGGTGCGGGAGCTACGCGGACCCCCGGCGTAGGGTACGCCGTCGATTCAACGCAGAAGTATAAATCAGCCTTTAAACACGTCCAAAATAACATTTTGGACATGACTTCCAAAAGAAATAAAAGTAAAATCTGTTTAATAAACACATTAAAACACCATACAGGACAAAAGAACACATAAAATAAATAAATAGATGGAAAAAGAAAAGTTAAGGAACGGACACATCTCCCCAGGGACAACATACAAAAGGGGAGAGGGAAGGGGGCAAACCAAATATAAAGGTAAAGAAACCAACGAAGAAGAAATTGATCGGAAGAAGAGGCTCTACAACACACACAGGTATAATTTGTGTAATTATAAAATAATAACAATAATATTGTATTTTCAATCCTGTTACACACAGTCTACTCAGGCAGGTACATTTAAAATATTTAAAACTTAATTAATGTATAAATGGTGATTTACAGCCTTCAAGGATATGTTAGGGGAACAGTTTTGAGCCCATATTGTCTCTGCTACCTGTTACATTTATGAATAAAGCCTTGGTCCCTTGTGTCTCTATCTCCCTCTTGTATTAACTTTCCCCCTCAGGTGGAGAAAACTGATGTCGCTGTGTCTCGCCTCATTTATCCCACTTAATCTCCAAGGGTTTAGGGCAGCGAGTAGTAACTCCAGGGCTGTGATATTAGAAGGGTTGAGGCTCATTGACTTGTTGAAAGAGACACATTATGAGTGTCTTCTTCTGTGGTATCCAGGACCAGTCAGTTTTGGAAGCTGTTTGCATATTCCCACACAGTGTTGCAAAAGTTTTTCACACTTTTAGTTTGTTAGCTGTACTTGTCTGTTGTTACTGCCGGGTTCTTTGAAAGTCGGGTTACAGAGAAATTCAACTCTGGAAAGTCTGCTGCATTTTTTATGTTTCTTGCTGTCAATATATTCCACAATCAATTTGAATTTAACCAATTTTACCACTGGAGGTTCTAAAATGTACATAGACAGAAAGTCTCTTATGACAGCTTCAAAAAAATTCTTGCCCTACACTGCAGTAAACTTGATTACAATCCTCATCTGTATTGTTAATGAAGAGGGTTTTCTATTTTATTGCAGTCAGTTATTACTCATCATTTTTTAAATTGTGTGCTACTTTTTTCCTTTTTCATGCCGTGTGTATGTGATTACACTGCACTTTAAATTACACATTTGAAGCTAGGGTTGGTAGTCACGGAAAACTAGCATGAATTTGAATGTAGCATTTCCTCAGGACTCCGTCTAAACCCCCCCCCCCCCCCCCCCCCCCCCCTCCCCTCAGAGCTCCTCCCTCGCTCACCTCGCTGATTCGGGACCATATGCTCGTGACTGATTCAAAACCGGTCCTCAGCACATCGTCTGTGTTTTGCACTACGTCAACTCATGTCTCACTCAGCGATAAGAAAACACCAAAACATTATCATGGTGAAAGTTAAAAACACAAACAAACATGAAATGTACGCACAGGAGGCGGGCAGAACGGCAGAACGGGATTTCATTGGTTTCATAATTTGGCTCCTGATGGCAGGGATTGGTTGGTGTTTTCCCAGGTTTACTCCGGCTGATCTAAATCTCACTACCAACCCTAACTGTAATCTACACAAAAAATAAAATCACTGATGGCTCAGCTCAACAGTCAAAAGCAAAAAGCACTTTGTGTCAAACAGAATTAAACATATGACTGAGTACTCTGAATTTGAGCTACCACCTACGAGCTAAGCATACAGGTGCAGCTAATTGGACTGATGTGGTGTGTGTGTGAATCACCACAGACCTGTGACTGAAATCAAAGAAGTTTACTACCAAGCTTCTTAAATGGGTGTGTGGCAACTGTCTGCAGGCAAGTCAGCATCGAGGAAAAACCTGCAGAGACTTATTTCAACATTTTGTAACCAGTCATATGCCTTATAACCTTGTGGGAAATAATCTTGTATAAGCAAATAGAACCTGGTTGAAACAAACAGAGAAAACAATCAAACTGGAACTCTTAAAAAGTTCAAGTGTTGTCGCAAAAACCAGGAATCCCTGGTCTTCAGGGAGTATTCATAAAATTATCTTGGAACAACTGCATACCAGATTTACACTGACTGGCATTGTGTACATGCACTCCTGCATATTTCTCCTTGTATAACAGTGGTATAAAGAATTGATTTACATTGTTAGTACGGACTGAACAAATATATTTGAAATGTTAAATAATTAAGTTCTAAACATGTGATTGAAAATGGGGTTAAGGGGTGTTGGTGGCCTACCAGTCTAAGCGCCCCACATACAGAGGCTACAGTCCTTGTCGCAGAGGTTGCTGGTTCGATTCCCAGCCGGTCGACCATTTCCTGCATGTGTTCCCCCGCTCGCTACTCCCCACATTTCCTGTCTCTCTTCAGCTGTCCTATCAAATAAAGGCAAAAAGCCAAAAAAATAACTTAAAAAAAAAGAAGAAGAAAAAGCGGTTAATCACGATTTAAAAAATGAACAGATTGACAAACCTAATTTTTCTTTTTTATATAGCTTCAATAAATAACTATTACATATTAGTATAATTTATCAGGATTTGCATACAGGGTTTTTTTGTGTGTAATCTTTAGTTAATTTAATTCAGATTTTGTAATGCTTAATTTTGCTCAGACTACAGGTGCTTTATCAAACTTGGTTCCTGTTTAGTATTTTTGAAGCTATTGAGTGGTTAGGCTATAACTTAGATAACTTTCACGCCTCAGTATATTTTTTCCTACAGTTATTCATTATCAATCAATGTGAGACATTGTGCTTAGAGCAAAGCTATAATTTGCTACTCTGTCATAGGAGAGAACATGCTTGTGTAAGTGCACACACAGACACATACATCCAGCCCACATATGAAAAGCCTCATGTCAGTGTTGCAGGGAGGCAGAACAGACAGCCTGAAGAAGTCATCTGAATCGGACTGTGTTTGTCTCATTAGGTGAGGAGGAGGAGGCGGATAGAGGATAGCGGACTCAGACGCACTCCTCCTGTACATCCTGTTGCATTAACAAGCCGTGCAGCTTGCTCTGATGCACAAAGAGATACATCTGTGTAAACCCAGACTCTGTCATGCTTTGCCACACGCACACTTTACTATGTATTTTTAGCATGCAAGGAATATGTGAATGCTGTGAAACCTGTCAAAGCTCCTGGGAGGATTTTTTAGCTTGGTATGCAAAGGGGGAGACACTACAAAACAATATTATCACAACACATGAGTCACATTAAGATAAAATTAGGATTTTAAACACATGAATAACTGGATATTGCAATATCATACATTTAGTTGTATGTTGTCTATATATGTGTATATATGTTACCTCCCTTGAACTGCACATTATGTCCATAAAGGAAAACTTGAGAAAAGCTGATTTAGTTGATGAGAAAAAGATTTAATTAAAAACTTTTCATCTCACTTCAGTTATTTTAGTCTCTACACAATGAGAGTCAAGCACAGAGACTGATTAACACTGTGATAAAGTCTGCACACGCCTGAGAAACTGAGTAGTACAGTGTAGTCCAGCTTAACTGAGTGCAAACTTCTTCTGACAACAAGATCACAGAGTCTGCAGGTAAATGATGTCAGATTGGTTTCCAGAGTGTGGCTACTGCAGTGTATTTATTTCTTTATTCTCATTTAAACCTCTCCTCTCACTCTCCTCTCACACACACACAGTAGTGTGAGTAGCATATTACATCTGCAGGCCTATCTGACCTCGTGTAGGCATTGGGGAGGCCAAACGTGGCCATTGGAAGAGGAAGGGATGTAAATCTTCTTATGCATCTGCACAAAGCCATAAATTGTGACCTAGAGAATCACTTGTACCTTCTCAGGCCTCAAATGGTACATTGGAAAGTCCCTGTCAGCAGTTTTGTAAGGGCAACCTCTCTCCCTACCAAGATGTCGAGATATGGGTCCAATGACCCAGTCACAGTTGTTTTCAATTGGGGTTCATGACTCGGTCACGGTTGTTTTGATTCAGATTCATAAACATTCAGCACCTATATCTCCCAGTAAGTGGGATGATGTGCCTGTCACGTTGTTGCTTGCACAATAGAAATAATTATGGTCATGACGCCGTTACTGATGTTCAATCAAAATGTTGTAAACTGAAGAAAAGGCATGTCTTTATAATAATAATAATACCTAAGTTTTATAAAGCGTTTTTAAATAACTCAAAGACGCTTTACAAGAGAGACAATAAATAAATAAATACAAATAAAGACATACAAGACAAGCAGACGACAAGGGAAGAGGTGGAAAAATTAATGTGAGGGGAATGCCTGTTTGAAAAGGTAAGTTTTTAACTGTTACTTAAATGAATGAAGTGAGTCAGAAGCACGGATGTGTGGGGGGGAGAGAGTTCCAGAGGGTGGGGGCGGCTATGGCAAAGGCCCGGTCCCCCAAGGTTAAGATCATTTGTGCCAAACGTTCCAACTGATCTTTCCTATAAAAATCATTGTAATGTCTTTGTTCTTCAGTTGGTCTGCGGCAGAGAATCAACTCACTTTATTCAGATGCATGAGTGAATAAAGATTTTTCTTGGATTGTACTTCAACTGGACTCCTTGAGAGATTTGAACTTCACATTTTTTCTTAAAGGAAGATTCAACACTTCAAGATCTGTCATCTGTATGTGCCTACGTCCGAGGAGTAGAGCATTATAGTATCAAGGCAATACGGCTAGTTGTTGCTGGTAGCATTACAGCGTTGATGCAACATTTCACCAGTATTTTGAGACTGCAAAAAAAATAGGCTTTGGTGCAGACGAGAGGGTGATGACTTTTTTTTTTATATATATATATTTTTTTATTGATCGTTTTCTTATTTGAAAACATACAGGACATTCAAACATTACTAACTTTACAGACAAAAACAAACAAACAAATTACAACACTATGGCAGTTCTGAAAAAAATAAACAGAAAGACAACCCAACAGTAATGAAGTTAGTCAATCAAAACTTCACTTTAAGTGATGGGCTCTAACAGTGGCAGCAGATTAAGAGTTTTATAATGGGTATGACTTATCTCTAATTTTACTTTCAGCTTAGTGGGGTATCAAGCTTGTCTCTACTGTATTCTATAAAAGGTTTCCATGTTCTGTCAAACTTTTCATCAGAGTTATGGATTGTGAATCTCAGTTTTTCCAGTTTTAGGTGTTGCATCACATCTCTCAGCCAATGAGTCCAGCTCGGGAGTGAGAGGATTTCCACTGGAGCAGGATCAGGATCAGCCTCCCAGCTAACAAAGTTACACATTTTGTTATTCTGAGATGAGTTCCTGTCAGATTCTTATTTCTATATCTGACTATCCCTAAGATAGCGATCAGAGGATCAGGTTGGACTACCTGATTAAAAACATCAGACAGTGTTTGGAAGATGGAGCCCCAATAGGCAGACAGATTTGGACAATACCAGAATAAATGTGCTAAGGAGGCAGGCGAGAGCTTGCATCTATTACAAGTTGAGGGGGTGACGACCTCTAACTGCCTAGTCAACTAAACACACATCCATAGTCAGCGTTTTTGACATTTTGCATAGCAAATAACCATGATGAAAAGGCTGTTGGGTGACCGGAGGGTGACATTTTTTTCCAGAAAGCACTACCTACACATGCAGAGGACAAAAACATCAAAGACTTTCCGCTCTGTCCACATGGGGCACCAAACTCCAAACCCACAGGAGCTTTAAACCATTTCAAGATTTCACATTTTCCGAGAGGCTCTTCACGGTCGCACACAAATCGAACCTGAACATATGGTTGTAAACATTTAGACATAAAACCTAACAGTTATTACATCCCCACTCTCACCTTTACACACACTAACACACAAACACGTATTCCCTTTGGCAACGGGGACAGAGAGAGTTTCCCCAGGAGTGAGCTCAAAGCACATCTGAAGGAAGCACAGTCACACACGCACACTCACATCCCACATCCATCATCAAAGCCTCACTGTTGACAGGCTTATTTACCCAGTAGGACCAACCCTCCATCTCCATCTCTATCTATATATATCCTTCTGCTGCATCCTTCCTTTCTTCCCCCTGTCGCTCATTTTTCCAGTATTTATTTTATCTATCTTACGCCCACATTTAATCACTGATTCAGCTCCAAGCACCTCCTTATAATATATGTGTATTTGTGTTTTTTATGTGTACCTACACAACCTCTCTGTAAAGCCTTGCTCTGTCTGTGTTTGCACGCGCGCATGAAAAGACGCACGTGAAGAGATGCGAGATCATGCTGTGAAGCGGTGTCACTTTTTTCCTGAAGGACTGATGCATGTATGTGTGTGTGTGTTGTGTATGTGTGTCTGTGTCTGCAGCTAGAAGCTCAAAGTAAATATATGGATGAGAGACAGTGGCACTGTCTGCAGCAGGAGGGGAAACTTTGAGATTTACATAACCTTTGTGACGATGCTGCAGAATGAATACAGCTGAATAGAATATATTATAAATGAAGAATAACATGTTGTTTAATCATGTTAAATAAGCTGTTTGGGACTTTTTAGTTATATATTCTGGTTTCCATTGAGGCTCTCTGTTTGATACTGGTGCTTTATTTAAATAGTGATTTCTAAAGTCATGGTTACATCTCCTGTTGCTGTCTGATGCTATTCTTCTCCACGAACCTGTCTCCTTTTTTATTCCCTTTATTAAGGAAGTGAGTTATCCTCTGTGTCCTTGTACTAAGTCAAACAAATTCACAAGAACTGTCTTAAAAAATCAACTTTACTTCTTGAAAAGTAACTTCTACACTAGACTTCTTAAGGAAAACTAAAAAAGAAGCTCACAAAAGACGTGCCGAACTTTCAGGTGAAAGACAACAAACAAAGAATCTGAAATGAGACTACAGAAAATACAAATTTGACTTCATGCTCATGCTTCAAAACACACTGTTCATTTGCTGTCTGTCAATAAACTCAGATCCTTCTTTGTAAAGTTTGGGAAGTTATTAACAAAGATAGTGGAGTAGTAAGTGTAGTAAGACTTCTTTAATTCTGCACCCATTGTCGTTGTAATTCAGATCTAATGATCCACAGAAAACAAATGACCCAATGTCAAAAGAAGTCATTAAAGAGTTTGAAACTGTTTCGTCAGCTAAGCATGACTAAAAGGTAGAATTGCTTGGAAATTGAAACCTGTTGAACCTAAAAGCTCAGGACGTGTCTTCTGCTAAACATATGGACAACATGACAGCTTCCAGAAAATGAAGTCAAAACATATAGAGCTCCCCCTACTGACTGGCTGCAGTAAATTATGTCAGGTTGGTTTGAAGAGTGTGGTTACAGTAAGAAGAGCTAGCACCACCAGCCTTTGGTCCTCTTGCAGGTTAACGTCCACATGCTTACGTTGATTATGCATTGCTCCGAGTGGTTCCTTGCCACACACAGCCTCCAGGCAACTCTATTTCTATTTACTCGATCAAAATACTGACAAACCATGTCGCGCTACAAGATGCCATCTGTTGTTTGTGCTTGATTACATGTCAAATGTCAAAAAGCAATCATACATGTCAAATAAGTATTTCTCAAAAATGCTTCCTGTCATTAAAGTTAGATCTTGTTGTGCCTATCTATGTCTGAGGGTTCAGCTTCTGAGAGTTTTTTTTAGTCAGGTATTTATTTGATGCTATTGTAAGTGTAAAACGCCATGACTTGCAACTCTGTTGACCAATACGACTTGATTAGCAGACTAGAGGAGGAATGATGAGAGAAAACAAATGTTATGCAAACATACAGTTGAGGCCAAAATTATTACCCCCCCCCCCCTTGTGAAATCTGATAAAACCTTTGATTTCTCTATGAAATTGACCATTACCAACAAGTGTTTATGGTTTATTTGTTTCCAAAATAACAATGTCAAAATGTTCACTAAGTTTGATTTGGATATGTTATTGATGCAATTCATTGAAACAAGAAAAGGTTAAAATGACATGTCCAAAATGAGATGTAGTCAATGCCTAGGTTTGTTTCTTACGTAAATTGACTCCTTGTACTTTGCAATGAGGCAACGTACAGCTGTTCTAGACATTGTAAAACGCCTGGGAATGACAGTATAGCCTTCCTCCTTATTATGAGCCTCAATTATCTTCTTTCTGAGCTCACTGATTTCCATTGTCTTTGGCATAGTTAGTAAAGGCTGATTTATACTTCTGCGTCTCCCCTACGCAGCAGGGGCTGACGCAGACATGAGCACCACATACTTGTGCGTCGGTGTGTCTGTGTCGCGCAGCAATTCTCTGCCGAAACACTAGAGGGCAGTGCGGTCTCTCTGATAGCCGGTCGCCTGCTTCCGGTCCCGCTACGATCTCTGTTTACTTTTCCACAGAGATTCAGAGCGTTTTATGTTAATCTACAGCTGATACATGTTGCTGTTTATCATACAGACATGATTACATGATGAATAGAGAGGAAGAGATGAAATACACGGCCGATGTGCGGCCGATGTCCGGGATCCCGGAAGTGTTGTAAATGCGGGAAATACAAAGCCGCTGAGCGGACCAATCACAGGGCTTGAGGTCCGCGTCGGCTCTACCGGGAGTTACATTTTGGAGGAGGTGCACATCAGCTACGTGCGTAGGCCTCGGCGTAGGTACGGGAGCTACGCGGACCCCCGGCGTAGGGTACGCCGTTGATTCAACGCAGAAGTATAAATCAGCCTTAAGAGTAGTCTCTCTAAATAAAGTGTTCAAGAGCCCCGTTTGGAGTCCCTTAAGTAAAGCTCAATGCTGTTTGAATGCTCAGGTGTTGTTAGGAAACCAACTGACTGCACAGGTGTGCTTTGAAAGCAAAAATTCACATGGGGGCTAATATTTTTGACCACCCCATTTTTTTACTATATTTGATATAAAGCTTGCCAAAAAATGTTTTTTACATTATTAAATGTACCAAAGCTACAGAATAGCACTGGTGAATGTTTGATTATATCAAGATTTATCAGTGATTCAAACATTGGGCAGAATTTAAGGAAAAAGTTCCATAATTCTTGGGGGACTAATAATTTTGGCCTCAACTGTAGGAGTCATTGAACTTCCTATAAAAAAAAGTGAGTTTCCACTTCAAATCAACACAAGAATCTGTTAGGCTGTACTGACCTGAAGTGGTCTCTGCTTTTTCATTGTTGTGTTAAAAGGGTTTTGGTTAGAAAAAATGACGGTACTGTGCAGACTGGCTCCTAATGCACAAGATGTAAGAACCCATCACAGGGTTATTTTTAGATCAGTTTCTGTTCAATGAGAGGATGCGTAGACGTGTCGTCCATCTTTATACACATCCAGTGCATACACATGTAGAAAAAACAGTATTTTGATGCATGACCCAAGTGTTTCCATCCATTCATCCATTATCTATACCCCTTCATCCATTCAGGCTTTTTGGGGCCTGGAGACAGTCTCATCTGTCATTCGATGAGAGGTGGGGTACAGCCTGGAGACTTTGCCATTTCTATCACAGGTCTAACATATAGACAGCATCCGAACATCCTACAGAATGACTCTGTGAATGTGGCAGATGTGATGGCGATGGGGGGAAGGGAGGCATGCTGAAAATACTTGGGGGATAACCATTTCTATATTACGTTATGTTATCTTTTTAATCTATTCTATCATTAGATTAGTTTATATAACAACTGTGCTTTGTTCTCTAATGCCTGTTTGTGTATGTTCACAAGTGACTTTAACTTGCTCAGCTCTGCTCTGTTTTACCCCCAACCATCGCATATACACACACACGCACAAACACACACACACAACCAATGACTCTCCTCTTTATACACACAGCAGTTTGTCCTGCCCCACCTCCCATTGTTGCTCATAGCCTTCCTGTATGTGTGTGATCCTTTGAGAATAATCATCATCAGAACATCTGTTAAAAACGACCAAATAGAGCACTCATACATCACATATCTTTGACTTGTTATTACATTATCACAGCATGTGGTTCACGTGTGGATGAGACATGTTAATGAAGAAACGTTTTGCAACAATCCTAAAGTATCAGAGGGCAGAATGACATCAGCAGAAACTGAGCTGCGCATAACTTTTCAAACAGCTGTATGAGCAGGTCTGTATTTAGCTCGAGACGTCACACTACAGTCAGTGCATTAACAGGAGGGACATACTGAAGGAGCTCTTTCTGATCAGCTGCACAGCATGTGTCAGGTGTAGCAGGTGATCAGACTTCAGAGACAGAGAGCAATGAGAGATTTTCTAAATCATTGATCATGGATAGCAATCTTCTAGGGGTTAAAAATAAAGGTAAATGGTTTACATTGTACTTGGGTGGCCCACACCAGAGACTTTGTATGTGTGAGAAACACTAACCATCAATGCACTAGCCGTGCCACTGTCTTGTTTTTCAAAGTCTTTTTTATTAGGGAGAAGAAGCTGGACTCTTGTCCTTACCCATCACAGAATTGAAAGTCTGATATTCACAAATCTGGTAGTTTTACTAAGAGAGGGGGATTTTGAAGAAATAAATATGACAACATCAAAACACTGGTGCTGTTTTCTGCCAAAACCTCAAATACTAGATGCAGTAAACACAAAATTGGACTTTATCTTTCTTCAGAACCATTCCACTATTTGATGAAGACAAGGATGGACAGACCTTGTTAGACTGTAGACCAGGGGTGTCAAACATACGGCCCGCGGGCCAAAAAGGCCCCACCAGAGGTTCCAATGCAGGATGACTTTGCAAAGTGAAAAATTGCAGAGAAGACATTAATTGCATTTTTTCAATAAAAGTAACTGCGATTTCAAATTTGTCCTCTAGGGGGGAGGGCACCTGAACAGCGCTCCAGGACTTTTTTTTACTCAAAGTGAGGAAAAAGAATATTTGCGGTTTGCATAATCTGGTTGAATTTCATAGACTTTTTAGAGCATTTTAAGATCCAATCAACACTAAACTTTACGTTTATGTAGAAGCGGTGGATCCACCATTTTCAGAAGGAGGTTTCAGTGCTGAAAGAATATAATATTTGGCCCAACTCTGAGACTCACAACAGCAGTTGTGGTAAAAAGATAGTTAATTAAATGTGAACATTTTCAGAATGTACTTGTACTTTTTTGCGCTAAAACAAAGGGAACATTTCTGAGTTGTCATTATTTATAGGTTATTATGTTATGATTTTACTGGTCTGGCCCACTTCAGATCAACTCGGCTGTATGTGGCCCTTGAACTGAAATGAGTTTGACACCCCTGCTGTAGACACTGTATAGACTGTATGTAGATTGCACAGAACAACAGCCATCCTGAATGAAGCCATAATTGTTGGAGCTCCCCCTGGTGACTGGCTGCAGTATCTGTCTTAAAAAGCCACCTCCCCCATTATAACAGATGGGACATGGGTCAAACTAAAAAATCAAAGACAAGAATCTGTTCTGCTGTGGACTGTACCAACTTGAGGGACATTTTATCAATAACTGTAAGATGTGTTTTGGTTAGCGGAAGGGGTGTGACATCAGTCCTGTTGCTCCACAAACCAGATCACTTCTGCACATGCTTTGGCTCCACCAGTGCAATACGTCCCTGTGCATGGGGTCAGTCTTTTGGCTTCACACTCACACTGGGAGGAGCATAGAGCCATGATGTCCATATTAATTTACAGTCATTGATCATGACTCAATCAACTAATGGAGCAAAAATGTTGCTACTAGAAATCCATCTGCATCTCCAGCACCACGGACAGCACCATGGATTTATCAATAAGCACTGAGTTAGTTTTCTGATGTTACAGAGCTCTGGTCGGGACTGTAGATTCTCACCTGCTCAAACATCAGTCAGAAACATTATAAATGAGTCACTCAGACTAGACTCACATATTCAACACATATTCCCTCTGCGCCTGCACTTTCTCTCTGAGGAAATAGTGGTGCATTTAGGTCATTTTTACTAACAAAGAGGACTGTAATTCTTATTTATGAATCAGAAAAATGAATGTTGTCATCAGAGTTTGATGGTCTGAGAGTTTAATCTATGGGAACTTTTTTTTTTGACATGCAAATCCTCCTCGGCATCCTGGAAAAATTGATTGTGAAGATTCATCCGGCTAATTTAAATACAGGATAGTGTTTCATTATATGTGTCATTATCCAAAACATCATCAGCAGCCTGGCTTTTTATTTCCTGTGAGACTTAGTTCAGTTTGAACACGTGAGGGAGAGTTGTGGGAGTTGTGAAGAATTTCACTTTACACCTAAAGTTAAAACAAAGCTAATAACTGTTTTTAACTTCTAGTTTTTGATTTTTAAAAAGTCTTAACAGAGCATTCATGTGTTTAAATATAAGTCAGTAAAAGTTTCTCAACAGGGCTGAGAGTGAGGTCGTCCTGAGTGTAAAGTCAGACCATAAATGGCTTATGTTCTGCTCTCTGATAGGATCTGTGTAGACAGGTGGCAGCTGTCAGAAGCCGTTGGTGTGTTTTCGTGTGTATGTGCTCTGACAACAGTATTTGAGAGAAAGTGTGTTGGTCTCCTCTTGATTAAGACAGATACTCTCTCCCTCTGAAATTTCATTCAGCTACCTCAGCACTTCTTCCGTTTCTTCTTTTCTCCTTCTGTTAAATGATCAGACGCAGGGGAAATTAGCCCCGACACTCCGGTTCTACAGTCAGCCACACACACTCTGATGATGTGTACGTCTGTGAGAAAGACATCAAACCGCAGCGTGCAGTCATCATGTTTTCATGCCGTTGTTGTTGCTCAAGCGTTCCCATTTACAAAACATACCCTCTCCACCTCTCTCTATGCAGCACATTAAGTGTTGAGCTGAACCTTCTTTTTCATTTCTCAGTTCACCCAAAAGTTCCACTCAGAAGTCACTTTTATGCAAATGCAACATAAAATGTAGACGCTGTTTCAGCTTTGCAGTAACCCTGATCTTTGGCTGTTCCGAGTTGAGGCGATGGGGAAAAGTTTGAAAAAGATAATGAGGATTCAAGCACCAAGTACAAAAGCTTCACAAGTACATAGTGCTGCCCAATCTCCTTACAATTATCATCTGTTTTGTTTTGTTTTCTTTTGTTTTTTGGGGGGACTGAAAAGCAGGTTTTCAGTTGCTTTAGCTGTTGTGGAGAAGCCTGCAATTAAGCTGTGTCAGGATAACTAGCATCCTTTGATGATGATATACACAACATGCAAACTACAGCTGACAAAAAGACGCCTTAGTTAGTCATAAACAAAAACGTCAAAACAAAATAAACACACATTAATCTAATCTGACATCACATGTCCCTGATCATGCAGCTGTCCACAGTAGTTTTATACGTGATGGTGCAACTTGATCATTTTTCTACAAAACGTCAAGTTTTCATCTATCTGCATACATGTGATTACCATCCACTTAATTCTTTATGAGGTTAAAGCACCTATGAGCAACTTTCCATTTGGTGCCTCCGGTGGTGAAAGCTGCGCTTCCCTTTTCTCTTTCTGTACATGTTTCGGTAGTGCTTTTAACAATATATCTCTTCCTGCTTTCCTTTAACTGTCAAATGTATCACCTATCAAGAATCTTTGCTGTGGAAAAAGTTTTAAAAAGGCTGTTTAGGCAGCTTGCAGCATATCATTTTGCCTGACACCTACCCTGCGGTGATGGTTTCATACATTAAAAATAACCATATAGAAGTCATGTTGTCAGTCTTGTTGCTCGTGGGCTGGTTTACTTACTAACAAAGAGGCATCAGTATTGATTCACATGTCATCAGAGATTATGAGTCTTCCATGAGAGGCAAAGCTGACTGTGGGAACGCTGTAGATGTTGGCTAGGATGCTCAAAGCCCACCTCTTTACATCACAATCACTCAACAGCAGCAATATGGCTCCCGATGACGATTGGCCTTAAAACAGCGCTTCAGAAACAGATGGGTGACGTCAGGAATACCACGTCCATATTTTATAGTCTATGGTTTAAAGCTTTTTTTTTTTTTTTTAAGTTATATTTTTGGGCTTTTTTTTTTTTCTTTTCACCTTTACTGACATGACAGCTGAAGAGAGACAGGAAATGTGGGGAGTAGAGAGTGGGGGAAGCCATGCAGTAAATGGTCGACCGGCTGGGAGTCGAGCCAGCGACCTCCGCAACAAGGACTATAGCCTCCATGCGTGGGGTGCTTAGACTGCTAGGCCACCAGCGACCCTCCCAGGAGCTTTAACATCAATTTCTATTCTGTTTATTTTTTGTGAACTGAAACTTTATCTTCATGTTATGGGAAAATAGTAATGATGGGGGAACTAACACGTTATTATGATCTTTCCTTTGGGGTGAAGTATAAGAGTAAGTTTGAAAAGTTCATAACAGTGGAATAAATATAGAGTTCAGCCACGCAAGGCCTAAATTTTAATCACTCGGCTGATTAAAGCGATCCTTTTAGAATAACTGACAGGTATGCTGTTTACTCACTAGCATGAACTAGCTAACGCACCACATTGAAACATAAAAAATCCTCCGTCTCTACCTGTTTCTCACTTCCCTCCTCTCTCTCTCTCTCTCTCCAAGGTCACTCGTCCCATGTAGCGACGAGTGAGGGGGAGCATGGTAACCATGGCAACTGTTCGACAGGCCCGACTCCAGACTGCTCCCCCCCCTCCCCCGACACAGCCCTGAAGAACATTGAGAGAGTCATCCGCCCACAGGTGAGTGCACACACATACACACACACACACACACACACACACACACACACACACACACACACACACACACACACACACACACATTAATGAATGTGTTGCAGAGGCACCTGATGCATTATTGAACATCACAGTATCCACCTACAAGCAGCTTAAACACCTGCACCCACACACATGCACAGGCACACACACGCAGACGCACACACAAACACACACATGCAGACACACACACACGCAGACACACACACACACACACACACACACACACACACACACACACACACACACACTTCCTCTGATTGATTCTGTTTGTTTGAGTTGGTCTGCCCTCCTCTCTGTCAGTCACTCTCAGTAGATTAGAATTTAAATGATCCTTTCTCGTTCCTCTGTCTAAACATCTCATATCCTGCTCACAGAAACCCAGATGAGCCCTCTATCTTTGGTTTCAGAGCAGCTCTTAGGTTGCCGGGTTACTGTGTAATAAACTGTAATACAGTGAATACTCAAAACAGCTTCCTAATCAATGTGTTGTGAGGGATATGGTGATTTAATTTCCATTCTAAATTCTATTTTCAAATGACTTAGCCTGCCACTTTAACTCTTACAGGAAGGCTGCATTATTTTGGAAAAATCTGGACGTTGCGATATCTTTCCTTTCTGGGATTTTCGTATCGTACCGTGTCGTTTTGTATTGTATCGTATCATATCGTATCATGACATATTGTATCATATCGTATCGTATCTTATCATAAAGTATTGTATAATAACGTATTGTATCATAACCTATTGTGTCATAACGTATCATAACGTACCATTACGTATCATAACGTATTGTTATGTATCATTTATATTGTAAATTTTATTACATCTTCCTGCCCAGGGACCACAGATGAAATTTAGCTTATGGCTAACTCTGGCCTGACGGTTTTTGTTTTGCATGGCCCCTGTCAAATAAAGTAAAGTAATGGTAATAGTAATAATAACGCGTTGTATCATAACGTATCGTATCATAACGTATCGTATCATAACGGATTGTAACGTATCATATCGTAACATATCATTTCGTAACATATATCATAACATATATCATAACATATATCATAACGTATCATATCATATCGTATCATAACGTATCGTATAGTATCATAACATAACATATCATAACGGATCTTATCATAACGTATCGTATCGTAACGTATCATGTTGTAACAAATAATTTCGTAACATATCATATCATAACATAACGTATTATAACATAACGTATTATAACATAACGTATTATAACGTATCGTACCATATCGTAATGAATCATATTGTAACATATAATTTCGTAACATATCATATCATAAGGTATCGTATCATAACTTATCATAACATATCATATCATAAGGTATCGTATCATAACTTATCATAACGTATCATATCATAACGTATCATATCATAACGTATCGTATCATAACGTATCCTATCATAACGTATCCTATCATAACGTATCCTATCATAACATATCCCATCATAACGTATCCTATCATAACGTATCCCATCATAACGTATCCCATCATAACGTATCCTATCATAACGTATCCTATCATAACGTATCCTATCATAACATATCCCATCATAACGTATCCTATCATAACGTATCCCATCATAACATATCCTATCATAACGTATCCTATCATAACGTATCCTATCATAACGTATCCTATCATAACATATCCCATCATAACGTATCCCATCATAACGTATCCCATCATAACGTATCCTATCATAACGTATCCTATCATAACGTATCCTATCATAACGTATCCTATCATAACGTATCCTATCATAACGTATCCCATCATAACATATCCTATCATAACGTATCCTATCATAACATATCCCATCATAACGTATCCTATCATAACGTATCCTATCATAATGTATCCTATCATAACATATCCCATCATAACGTATCCTATCATAACGTATCCCATCATAACGTATCCCATCATAACGTATCCTATCATAACGTATCCCATCATAATGTATCCCATCATAACGTATCCTATCATAATGTATCCCATCATAACGTATCCTATCATAACGTATCCCATCATAACATATCCTATCATAACGTATCCTATCATAACATATCATATCATAATGTATCGTATCATAACTTATCATAACGTATCATATCATAACGTATCGTATCATAACGTATCCTATCATAACGTATCGTATCACAACGTATCCTATCATAACGTATCCTATCATAACGTATCCCATCATAACGTATCCTATCATAACGTATCCTATCATAACGTATCCTATCATAACGTATCCTATCATAACATATCCCATCATAACGTATCCCATCATAACGTATCCCATCATAACGTATCCCATCATAACGTATCGTATCACAACGTATCCTATCATAACGTATCCTATCATAACATATCCCATCATAACGTATCCTATCATAACATATCCCATCATAACGTATCCTATCATAACGTATCCTATCATAACGTATCCTATCATAACATATCCTATCATAACATATCCCATCATAACGTATCCCATCATAACGTATCCCATCATAACGTATCGTATCACAACGTATCCTATCATAACGTATCCTATCATAACATATCCCATCATAACGTATCCCATCATAACGTATCCTATCATAACATATCCCATCATAACGTATCCCATCATAACGTATCCTATCATAACGTATCCCATCATAACGTATCCCATCATAACGTATCCCATCATAATGTATGGTATCATAACTTATCATAACGTATCATATCATAACGTATCATATCATAACGTATCGTATCATAACGTATCCTATCATAACGTATCGTATCACAACGTATCCTATCATAACGTATCCTATCATAACGTATCCCATCATAACGTATCCTATCATAACATATCCTATCATAACATATCCCATCATAACGTATCCTATCATAACGTATCCCATCATAACGTATCCCATCATAACGTATCCTATCATAACATATCCTATCATAACATATCCCATCATAACGTATCCTATCATAACATATCCTATCATAACATATCCCATCATAACGTATCCTATCATAACATATCCTATCATAACGTATCCCATCATAACGTATCCTATCATAACGTATCATATCATAACGTATCATATCATAACGTATCGTATCATAACGTATCCTATCATAACGTATCGTATCACAACGTATCCTATCATAACGTATCCTATCATAACGTATCCCATCATAACGTATCCTATCATAACATATCCTATCATAACATATCCCATCATAACGTATCCTATCATAACGTATCCTATCATAACGTATCCCATCATAATGTATCCCATCATAACGTATCCTATCATAACGTATCCCATCATAACATATCCTATCATAACGTATCCTATCATAACATATCCTATCATAACGTATCCTATCATAACATATCCTATCATAACGTATCCCATCATAACGTATCCCATCATAACATATCCTATCATAACGTATCCTATCATAACGTATCCTATCATAACGTATCCTATCATAACATATCCCATCATAACGTATCCTATCATAACGTATCCCATCATAACGTATCCCATCATAACGTATCCTATCATAACGTATCCCATCATAATGTATCCCATCATAACGTATCCTATCATAACGTATCCCATCATAACATATCCTATCATAACGTATCCTATCATAACGTATCCCATCATAACGTATCCTATCATAACGTATCCCATCATAACATATCCTATCATAACGTATCCTATCATAACGTATCCCATCATAACGTATCCCATCATAACGTGTCCCATCATAACGTATCCCATCATAACGTATCCTATCATAACGTATCCTATCATAACGTATCCCATCATAACGTATCCTATCATAACGTATCCTATCATAACGTATCCTATCATAACGTATCCTATCATAACGTATCCCATCATAACGTATCCTATCATAACGTATCCCATCATAACGTATCCTATCATAACGTATCCTATCATAACGTATCCTATCATAACGTATCCTATCATAACGTATCCCATCATAACGTATCCTATCATAACATATCCCATCATAACGTATCCCATCATAACGTATCCTATCATAACGTATCCCATCATAACGTATCCTATCATAACGTATCCTATCATAACGTATCCTATCATAACGTATCCCATCATAACGTATCCCATCATAACGTATCCTATCATAAACGTATCCTATCATAACGTATCCTATCATAACGTATCCTATCATAACGTATCATGTTGTAACAAATAATTTCGTAACATATCCTATCATAACATATCCTATCATAACGTATCCCATCATAACGTATCCTATCATAACGTATCCCATCATAACGTATCCTATCATAACATATCCTATCATAACATATCCCATCATAACGTATCCTATCATAACGTATCCTATCATAACGTATCCCATCATAATGTATCCCATCATAACGTATCCTATCATAACGTATCCCATCATAACATATCCTATCATAACGTATCCTATCATAACATATCCTATCATAACGTATCCTATCATAACATATCCTATCATAACGTATCCCATCATAACGTATCCCATCATAACATATCCTATCATAACGTATCCTATCATAACGTATCCTATCATAACGTATCCTATCATAACATATCCCATCATAACGTATCCTATCATAACGTATCCCATCATAATGTATCCCATCATAACGTATCCTATCATAACGTATCCCATCATAACATATCCTATCATAACGTATCCTATCATAACGTATCCCATCATAACGTATCCTATCATAACGTATCCCATCATAACATATCCTATCATAACGTATCCTATCATAACGTATCCCATCATAACGTATCCCATCATAACGTGTCCCATCATAACGTATCCCATCATAACGTATCCTATCATAACGTATCCTATCATAACGTATCCCATCATAACGTATCCTATCATAACGTATCCTATCATAACGTATCCTATCATAACGTATCCCATCATAACGTATCCTATCATAAACGTATCCTATCATAACGTATCCTATCATAACGTATCCCATCATAACGTATCCCATCATAACGTATCCTATCATAAACGTATCCTATCATAACGTATCCTATCATAACGTATCCTATCATAACGTATCATGTTGTAACAAATAATTTCGTAACATATCATATCATAACATAACGTTTCATAACATAACGTATTATAACATAACGTATTATAACGTATCGTACCATATCGTAATGAATCATATTGTAACATATAATTTCGTAACATATCATATCATAAGGTATCGTATCATAACTTATCATAACATATCATATCATAAGGTATCGTATCATAACTTATCATAACGTATCATATCATAACGTATCATATCATAACGTATCGTATCATAACGTATCCTATCATAACGTATCCTATCATAACGTATCCTATCATAACGTATCCCATCATAACGTATCCTATCATAACGTATCCTATCATAACGTATCGTATCATAACGTATCCTATCATAACGTATCCTATCATAACGTATCATATCATAACATATCCCATCATAACGTATCCTATCATAACGTATCCTATCATAACATATCCCATCATAACGTATCCTATCATAACGTATCCTATCATAACGTATCCTATCATAACGTATCCTATCATAACATATCCCATCATAACGTATCCTATCATAACGTATCCCATCATAACGTATCCCATCATAACGTATCCTATCATAACGTATCCTATCATAACGTATCCTATCATAACATATCCCATCATAACGTATCCTATCATAACGTATCCTATCATAACGTATCCTATCATAACGTATCCTATCATAACATATCCCATCATAACGTATCCTATCATAACGTATCCCATCATAACGTATCCCATCATAACGTATCCTATCATAACGTATCCTATCATAACGTATCCTATCATAACATATCCCATCATAACGTATCCTATCATAACGTATCCCATCATAACGTATCCTATCATAACGTATCCTATCATAACGTATCCTATCATAACGTATCCCATCATAACGTATCCTATCATAACGTATCCCATCATAATGTATCCCATCATAACGTATCCTATCATAACGTATCCCATCATAACATATCCTATCATAACGTATCCTATCATAACATATCCTATCATAACGTATCCTATCATAACGTATCGTATCACAACGTATCCTATCATAACGTATCCTATCATAACGTATCATATCATAATGTATCGTATCATAACTTATCATAACGTATCGTATCATAACGTATCCTATCATAACGTATCCTATCATAACGTATCGTATCACAACGTATCCTATCATAACGTATCCTATCATAACGTATCCCATCATAACGTATCCTATCATAACGTATCCTATCATAACGTATCCTATCATAACGTATCCTATCATAACATATCCCATCATAACGTATCCCATCATAACGTATCCCATCATAACTTATCCTATCATAACGTATCCTATCATAACGTATCCTATCATAACATATCCCATCATAACGTATCCTATCATAACGTATCCTATCATAACGTATCCCATCATAACGTATCCCATCATAACGTATCCTATCATAACGTATCCTATCATAACATATCCCATCATAACGTATCCCATCATAACGTATCCTATCATAACATATCCCATCATAACGTATCCCATCATAACGTATCCTATCATAACGTATCCCATCATAACGTATCCCATCATAACGTATCCCATCATAATGTATGGTATCATAACTTATCATAACGTATCATATCATAACGTATCATATCATAACGTATCATATCATAACGTATCGTATCATAACGTATCCTATCATAACGTATCGTATCACAACGTATCCTATCATAATGTATCCTATCATAACGTATCCCATCATAACGTATCCTATCATAACATATCCTATCATAACATATCCCATCATAACGTATCCTATCATAACGTATCCCATCATAACGTATCCCATCATAACGTATCCTATCATAACGTATCCTATCATAACATATCCCATCATAACGTATCCCATCATAATGTATCCTATCATAACATATCCCATCATAACGTATCCCATCATAACGTATCCTATCATAACATATCCTATCATAACATATCCCATCATAACGTATCCTATCATAACATATCCTATCATAACATATCCTATCATAACATATCCCATCATAACGTATCCTATCATAACATATCCTATCATAACATATCCCATCATAACGTATCCTATCATAACATATCCTATCATAACATATCCCATCATAACGTATCCTATCATAACGTATCCTATCATAACGTATCCCATCATAACGTATCCTATCATAATGTATCCCATCATAACGTATCCTATCATAACGTATCCCATCATAACATATCCTATCATAACGTATCCTATCATAACATATCCTATCATAACGTATCCCATCATAACGTATCCCATCATAACATATCCTATCATAACGTATCCTATCATAATGTATCCTATCATAACGTATCCTATCATAACATATCCCATCATAACGTATCCTATCATAACGTATCCAATCATAACATATCGTATCATAACGTATCCTATCATAACGTATCCCATCATAACGTATCCCATCATAACGTGTCCCATCATAACGTATCCCATCATAACGTATCCTATCATAACATATCCCATCATAACGTATCCTATCATAACGTATCCAATCATAACATATCGTATCATAACGTATCCTATCATAACGTATCCTATCATAACGTATCCCATCATAACGTATCCTATCATAACGTATCCTATCATAAACGTATCCTATCATAACGTATCCTATCATAACGTATCCTATCATAACGTATCCTATCATAAACGTATCCTATCATAACGTATCCCATCATAACGTATCCTATCATATCGTATCCTATCATAACATATCCCATCATAACGTATCCTATCATAACGTATCCTATCATAACGTATCCCATCATAACGTATCCCATCATAACGTATCCTATCATAAACGTATCCTATCATAACGTATCCTATCATAACGTGTCCCATCATAACGTGTCCCATCATAACGTATCCTATCATAACGTATCCTATCATAACGTATCCCATCATAACGTATCCTATCATAACGTATCCTATCATAAACGTATCCTATCATAACGTATCCTATCATAACGTATCCTATCATAACATATCCCATCATAACGTATCCTATCATAACGTATCCTATCATAACGTATCCCATCATAACGTATCCCATCATAACGTATCCTATCATAAACGTATCCTATCATAACGTATCCCATCATAACGTATCCTATCATAAACGTATCCTATCATAACGTATCCTATCATAACGTATCCTATCATAACATATCCCATCATAACGTATCCCATCATAACGTGTCCCATCATAACGTGTCCCATCATAACGTATCCTATCATAACGTATTCTATCATAACGTATCCTATCATAACATATCCCATCATAACGTATCCTATCATAACGTATTCTATCATAACGTATCCTATCATATGGAAATGCAACAACAAATCCACCTCATTAGATTGGAGAGCAACGCAGCAGTCTCACTAGTGTCTCAGGGAGAATAGTATCACACACAAGCTCAGCACGAATGCTTCAGACTGATAATTAAAGGCAGTTGTTTTCTCAGTCTGTTGATAACGTGTGACAGAACGCTAGAAAATATATCCCTCTGCATCCTTTTTATCTTGTAATGACGAATAAAAAAAGGTCTGACAGTTGGTTGACGTTAAATCCTGTAAATCAACTTTTCAAGATTTTTAGGGGATTCAAAAAATCATTTACTTTTTCAGGCTCATGAAACTGACAGCTTGTTGTAGTTTTTCCTGTCTCTGAATCACTAAATGACCTCCACTCACCTCACCACAGTCCCTTTCTCCCTTGCTTCCTCTGCCTTTCTTTAGCATGCTAACTTATGTGTGAATAGGAATCACATGTTTCCCCCAGCGGGGCCTCTGCTCATCTTGAAGCGCACATAATCAGGGAGCACCAGAGTTCAGTTTTATTGCTCCTAATTAATTCCAAAGAATTCATTTCATTTCATTTTAGTGCTCCCGCTGGCTGTTTCATGAGAACACACTGTACTGTACAGCAATGCCTCAGGCTGACATGCACATAAACACACAGTGCTGCAGCATGTATAGATGGGTTCACTGTGGCGCTTTAGTCCCTCATGATTTTTGTATTAGACGATTAATTTGATGCTTTCAGGCTTACAGAGGAGGGTGTCAGCAAAAGTGGGGATCATTATCACTTTGGAATGATGTGTTTATACTGTAATTGGATGATTTGTTCACATCGTTCTCTGCTGGTAAACTGTTCTGTTATTTAATGTTGAATCATTTGCAGTTGAAGGTTGCTTCTGACCAAATTTAAGTAGGTTCTTGAGAGATTACTTCTGAGACCTTGACTTAAACATTTCCTGTAACTACTCTCATGCACTTCACATATTTTTGTATTTATCAACTCTATTTTGTGGTGACATTAATGTAATTCCTCTTTAATATTATGGCCTTATCCTCAATGTCAGAATGTCACAGAGTCAACCATAGGTCTACAGTTTTTCGCTGCTATTGGAGAGCCGCCTGCAAGCTAGTTCAGGCAGACAACTCGAGCTGCGCTCATTCATACTGACACGTCATCATCCTCCCTATCAGCTGATCTCAACATCCTCATTTGGCGGTCTATTTAAGCTGCAAGTCTCCCTGTCTCTACCTCTGCTTTGCCAGTGCTCCTACTGTCCTGCTCAGTGCTGTGTGCAAACTTCGTACCCACCTCCTCCCCGGCATCCACCTGCGGGCTCCGAGGGGGGTTAGTCCTATCTCATTACTCCTAAATACCTGCATTTAATTAATATGCAAGGAGTAATGAGGTTCAGAGCCCATAGACCAAACACAATACTGTATACTGCAATAAATGTTATCTTCAGTAAACGTGAGTTGTCTGACTGAACTAACTTTATGTTACACTCAAAGTTGGCTGTTTATTTTTTTTTGTTAATTTTGGCGCAAAGCTGAAAATCCAGTTTAAATTAAATGCAAATTTTAAAAATAATGCTTATTTGCTTTCTTCAAATCATGAAGGCTACTACCACTTATTTTTGTACAGTTAATATTAATTTACAGCTAGCTGCAGGTTAGCATCACTTAGCCAAAAAATAAGAAAGATGCTTAATACAAAGACAGGGTGGTATCCACCATACAGAAGGGAACTTCCTAAAATAATAAAAAATGTCATCAGTTGAAATGTAAAGCTGTTGTATAAAATGTTTGTGATTTTCAAAACTTGACACAGTAAAACTGATGTTAGATCAAAGCGGCAACCTACAGTCTAAAAATATGAGTCCAATGTGGAAGTGCTAAAAACTGCAGTTCATCAAGGATCCGCTTGAGGCTGGCTCCGGAAGTACCAGAAACCACATACACACCAATTCAAAAAAGCCGATCTTTACAGCAGAAATAAACATGTTTACAGCCTGGTACAAAAGACGAGTGTAGTCTGGATAGCTCATTTCTTGATCGGCACACACTGTACGGGGGTGAAAAATTTTTCTAACGCGGCAATTTTGAAGATATTGAGATTACGAGTCTTCCAATGAGAGGCACAGCTGACTTGATTGACAGGCGGGAACACTGTAGCTGTTGGCTAGGAGGCTCAAAGCCCGCCTCTTTTCACAATCGCTCGACAGCAGCAATATGGCTGCCGCAGACAATTGGCCTCAAAACAGCGCTAAAGAAACAGATGGGTGACATCACAGATACTACGTCCATATTTTATACAGTCTATGGTTAGATTCAACAAAGTTAGGCGTCATTGTCATATGCCTGTTTTCTCTGTTGTCACTATTATTATTTTTTTTAGCATTGATCTACTCTGATGCAGACTTGAGTTTGACAATTCTTGTAAGAAATTGGACAAAAATTAAGCATTAGCTAAGTTAGCTAACATCATACAATCACATTTTTCCTAAATTGGTTTTCAATTAAACATTACACTCACTGTGTACATCACAATGGTTATATTTTCTGTGTAAATATAAGCTGAAAAACATTCACAAGTCTTTCCTGACATTTACACACTTTTTTTTTCACTGTGTAAACCTCCTCCTACTGTGACAAGATTCCTCAAGCTGTTACTTTAAATAAAAAATGTGTTCTCTGAGAAATTTATCTCCTTAATCTCCAGTTTGAAAGAAATTATTCAGCTAATGTGGCACCAATGCTGCTGCAGTATTTCTACCAAGCTGGTCGCTGATAGAAAAATCACATGCGATCACTTTGTAAAAAAGCATGACGAGATCACACATGCCATGTTGACTTTAATCCACAGGCTTAATGTTTGGGTGGCTTTTATTCCCTCATCACTCGCTTCTTGTCCAAAGTGTCAGCCGGACATGTTAGATCTGTGCGAGCTCTTGATCCCACTTGTACACAGATGGGATGTGAACACAGAGAATGATGAATGAAAAGAAGCAGAATGAGAAGAAGCAGAATGGACAGAGAGACACGCTCAAGGATCAGTGTCCTACTTTGCTTCGCTTTTTGCTGGATCGTATCTCTGCAGTAGATTTTGATATCACAACATGCCCTTGAGAGAGTCAAGACATGATAAAAGTTATGTTTGAAGCTTTTATAGTCCAAGTTTTACCCTCAGACTATTCTCATGAATCCTTTTTGAACATGAAGACTCTATTACATAAGAGTATCATGCCTACTATTAATTACAGTAAGACTTTTGTGTGTCCTCATTTTGTGTGTCTCCGTTTAAGTCACAGAGCTAAGCCTATCCTTTCTCTAAAACACAAAGTCCTACTGTTTTCAAAAGCTCATGAACCTCATTTAACAACACTTGAAGGTGTTTCATGAATCCTCACATTCTTCCAACTATTTGTACTACAAATAAATTCTGTCATCCACAAAATAAAGGACAGTTTACAAGCTGTTTCCTAAGTTTGGACTGTTTCCTGCCTCTGTAATAGAGACAGAGTGTAGTTTAAATGAAATACATCCTCTTTGTTTGTATACAGATGGTTTAAAGTGTCTCTGAAGAGTTTATTGATTTCTTCTTTTATTATTATCATTGAGGAACATCGAAGAGGTGTCCTTAGAAATATGTATGCTATGCTCTGTGACTCAAGTGTTATGATGATGAATGAGAGGCGGAAACTGGAGCTAATGCTGTCATGATGCTACTCCAATACATTGAAGTACAAGTTTCTCCTTGCTAACTTTTATCTAAATACACTGCAAAAACTCAAAATCTTACCAAGTGAAATTTTCTCATTTTTCGTCAAAATGTCTTATCCCACTTGATTTAAGATTAATTTACTTAAAGCTAGGGTTGGTAGTCTCGTAAAACCAGCATGAATTTGAATGTAGCATTTCCTCATGACTCCGTCTAACCCCTCCCCTCCTCCCTCAGAGCTCCTCCAAAACAACGCCCCCCCCGCTCACATGCACGAGCGCCGCTGACTTGCGACCATATGATGGTGACTGATTCAAAACCGGTCCTCACCAAAACACTCTCATAGTGAAAGTTAAAAACACAAACAAACATGGCTGCTGTTAGTACTCACAACTATCATGCTAGCATTATCCAGTTGTACTGGTGACACGATATCAGGAGAAAAGTTATAACACATATATAATACTGTAACATCTCTACTGTTTGTTAAACGTGTTCAGTGTAGATGTTCTTAATTCCTACAGTGTTGATGGTCAGTGAAGGCATCAGGAGAGGTGTAGAGTGTGCCAGTGGGAGAGAGGAGAGACAAGAGGAGAAGTTTTTCATTCATTCAAACATTGATTGTTGTTTTGTTGGTTGGCGTGATCACGGCCGACAGTGACCGGTTATTAAAGCTCAACGTGTTCACGAATCGGCTCGTCATCACTACAGCGTCCGGACGGACGCTACAATAAATATATATTTTCTGTAGGACTTACTGAACGTCATTAATTATTCTGCTTGTTGGTGAGAGCTTTTTAGACTCTGATCCAGACTACAGTCCTGAGCAAAGCACCTCATCAGGTCAGAGGGGACAGGCCCGAGGACGAGCGAGAGGGGCAGTAAATAGAGTCAGGGGAAGTAGAGGCAGGAGACGGGGACTAGGAGGAGTGCACGCCGGGGAAATGTACGCGCAGGAGGAGGGCAGAACGGCTGGACGGGATTTGATTGGTTTAAAATTTGGGGAGCCAAAAAACGGTGATTGGTTGGTGTTTTCCCAGGTTTACTCCGGCTGTAGATAGCAGTTTTTTTTACTCTTTTAGGAACACATCATGTATTGATTGCCATCAGGACATAAAGATCATTTTAACCAGTATGACAAAAAGTGTATCTAAATCTGATTACCAACCCCAGCTTTAACAGGTAACATTTGAGCAAGATAGGGGGACTTGTTTTAAGAAAAAATACTAATTGTTATCATTCCTGGCACAATTTTATAAATATTATGTCTTATTTTCAGAAATCTTACCAAGCTAATTTTCACTTGTTCTATTGGCAGATTTTTTTGCTTATTTCAAGTGAAAAGTACCTTGAAATACGTTTTTTTCTTGTTTTTGGAGGAGCATTTTTTCCAGTGTACATTGCACTGACAGCAGGTGTTCGACTATGTTGACATATATGGGCATGTATACGCTACAGTCTTAAAGATGGACATGTTCCTTGCAGTGGTGACAGACAGGAGTGAGACTTTGAGAATCAGTCGTCCTTCCCTAGCCTCTCAATTATTCATGCATGTAAATGTACCGTGTGGTATGCATCGCACACATACAGATCTGTTGTCACACATGAACACATTGCTGCATATGTATGAACACACACAAGATGCAAACAGAACAGTCAGAGTCTGATAGAGCAGATAGATTTCCTGGACACATATGCCGAGTGAGAGCGCAGATTAAGCAGACCTGCTGGCTTCTGCCATGGAGAGAATAAATGTGTTTCCCTTACAAAGCTGAGAGGATGTGAAGACTCACAAAGACTCAGAGCTCAATAGTTAATGTATAAAATATGACACAGCGGTCAGACAGGAGAGTGTAGGAAAAGGCGAACATCGATTTATTTTGTTTCAAATCCCCTCTGGAGCATCAGCTCAAAGAGTGTGACTGGTTAACACTTATAACTGACTGAGTTACTGTTGTTAGCTGCTTTTAAGTGCGACTCTCAAAGGACATTACCTCATTGGAAAAAAAGGAGGGGATTTCTTTTTTTTTTCAAGTTACGTTTTGAGCTTTTACACCTTTATTTTATAGAGAGGACAGTGGATAATGTAGGAAACTGGGAGAGAGTGGAGGGAATGACATGCGGGAAAGAGGCCGCAGGCTGGTTTGAGCCCAGGCCAACCGCTTTAAGGGCGTGCAACTTAACCATTAGGCTAAGTCAGCGCCCTCATTGTTTATCAAAGTCAGGATGAATTGTTTTCACCTTGTGAATTCAAATGTGTTGTTTGTATTTGTAACAGAAGTGTGGGGTGATTTTAAAATCACAGCGTGGTTCTCGCAAAAGAAAAAACAAGAGTGACAAAAATGGCCACCAGCACAAAAGATATACTGAAAATGTACATTTTATTGGCCAGAACTGATTGGAAATCTGTTGAAGGTTTACAAACAGAACAAAGGTGTTTACCTCAGGTCACTCAGAGCATAAGTTCCTACTGGAGTCAGTTCCACGGTACGAGGACGCCGTTGGCCTAGCGGTTTGAGCGCACACCCCATATACAAAGGCTATCGTCCTTGTCGCAGAGGTCGCGGGTTCGACTCCCAGCCTCAACCATTTACTGGATGTCTTTCTCCATTCTCCACTCCCCATGTTTCCTCACTCTCTTCAGCTGTCCTGTAAAATGAAGATCAATCAATCAATCAATCAATCAATCAATCAATCAATCTTTATTTGTATAGCGCCAAATCACAACAAACGTTATCTCAAGACGCTTTTACAAACATAGGAGGTCCAGACCGCTCTATGTCAAATTATGAACTGAGACCCAACTTCAAGACAGGGTAAGACTCAGTCTGACCCCACCTTTATCCATCATGAGCACTGCACTCCGCAGTATTTAGCTAGTTACAGTGGCGAGGAAAAACTTCCTTTTAACAGGCAGAAACCTCAGGCAGAACCAGACTCATGTTAGACAGCCATCATGCCTCGACCGAGTTGGGTATGAAAGAGGGATAGAGGGGAGTAAGAGAGAGAGGTGATAGATAAACATGCCCCCCAAATCAGAGCGTAAGTTGCTACAGAATCAGAATCAGAATCAGCTTTATTGGCCAGGTATGCTTGAACACACAAGGAATTTGACTTAGGTAAACTGTGCTCTCTTTGTACAAGGCATAAGAATAAGACCTGCAAATAAAAATAAAATAAATATAATAACAATAACATCAGCTATAAATACAAAGGACAACAAATAGGCATGACTAATATGTACAGGCTAAAATAATATGATAAAAGTGCAGTGGTGAGTAGCAGAGGTAGTTTTTACATAAAAAAAATTGTAGTTAAATAATAAAAATAAATAAAAATATGGAATTCTGCTTGGAGAATTGTTTATTTATCTGAACAGGTATGACACTGTTATGGTTTGGTATTCATCAGAGTGACAGCCTGGGGGAAGAAACTGTTCTTATGGCGGGTTGTTTTGGCGCACAGTGATCTGTAGCGCCTGCCGGAGGG